>NC_052349.1:60553176-60695860 GCF_009727055.1 Benincasa hispida
ATGGTTAGTCTTATCCCCATATAGTGCATTCTGAACAAAAAGCCAACTGGCGCCCTTGCATATGCAAAAGGGCGAGTGGTCACTTACAATGAAAATGTAAAGAAAGCAAGCTAACTAAACTAATACAATACAGGATATGAAAGTAAGCTAGAAGGGGGTTGGATTGGGTATGCGGCCATGGGCAACAGGCCCTGGACAAGCATGACCGTTACACTAAGCAATCCTTTGCGATTCCCAAAGATATCGGAGAGATGGACAAACCCATTTGGAAACTTACTATCTACGGTGTTTACACAGTTTCATCCGTGAACAAGCTCTACACTACCATTCAACCAATGTTGATCCCATTCTTGATCCAGGTATGTACAAGACATTATGGAAATCATACATCCCTAAAAAAATGTAAATTCTTCATTTGGTCAATTTCTCACTACAGCATAAACACTATGGAGATGCTTTAGAAAAACCTCCCAAATTACTCACTCAACCCAAATTGGCGCCCCTTATGCAAAAACCATGGGGAAGATGTGGAACACCTTTTTATATCTTGTAAAAATGCAACTAACTTATGGAAATTGGTGGATTCTCATATTCGTTGGAGAGATAAAAGCAACTCCCTGCTCTCATTTTGCAAAGATATTTGTTTGCTCAGACATAATTCAAAATAGAAGATCATTATCTTTTACATTGTGTCAACTGTGATATAAACAATCTGGAATGAGCGCAACAATCGGACATTTAAGAATGTGTTAGGCTCGAAGTTTATCATCGCCCATAAATCCTTATTAGTCAAATAAAATTTATAAATCACTGAACGAACAACTTATACTAACTGGTAGTACAAGTGGCAAGTCTGGGGTCGAACCACAGGAAAGCACGGAAGATTAGCTCATCCAAACTCATTTTTAGTTAAAGTGGTAAAATTTGGGGAGGGAGATTGGAATAGGAATTGCATAAAAATCAATAAAATGCATAAAAGTGCAAGAAAATAAAAGATAAAAATGCAGTTAACAGAGACGCTCTAGCTTAGAGGACGAATATCATAATGACTCAATGTAATCTTGTTCATCGAATTATTCGAATGCAATCTTGTGGTTCTTAATTATGCCTAGCCTAATTAATTGGACATCTAACCAATGGACCTAATTCCCTACCTAGCTAAAATGCTAGATGAATCCATACTAGACACATTTACTTAACTGCATTACGCTCTAGAACTTATGCTAGAATGAATATTTAGTTTCCATCGTCTAACCAAACATTCAATACAGTTTCCCCTAGATCAATAGGAACAATACTATTCATTATGGACAAAAAATCGCAAGCCTATCTGACCTTTTTCTTCTTAGAAACCAACTTATAATTTTATGTCATATATTACAAGTCAATCTCACAAGCATTCAATCATAAAATACCAAGTAGTTTGTCGGACAATCAAGAGAAAATATGATTACAAAGTGATTCAATCAGAAAGGAAACTCATAATCAAGATATATAAAATTACATAGAGTTCAATCCAAAATCCTCTAAACTAGAAAAAGCATTTAACTTACCTTCCCATGGGATGAAAAAAACAAATTCGGGCTCCATCTCCATTAATTACATGAGAGGAAGGAAGAAATTAAAAAAATTACAAGTGGGAGAGGTGAGAAGATGAATAAATTGGCTTAGGAGTCGATTTAGGATCGATTATTTCATGAACTTTTTGCCCTATATCAAAGAGAAGACGTTATATACTACAGTCACAACATCGCGAACAACGCTGCGAGGCCTCACGCATGCCTCCATAAAAAATCGAAGTGTTGCAATGCTACATGTAACGTTACAATGCTATCCCATTTTTCAGCATCAAGTTGCTACTGCCTTGTAGCGTTGCACAACGTTTGGTTGAGCATTGTAACGCTCCGTCTAGGGGCATTTTCGTCCTTTCATGTCCTTTTGAAGCTTGATTGCTCAAATTAACTCCTAAGTGCTCCAAATTAACTTTGAATTGCTCCAAAATAACTCCGAATAGCTCATAACGACTGATTCCACCTCGATATCTATAAAGTCATTAAATAAACACATTAAACATAGTAATGACTAGAATTAAAAAAAGGAAAATAAAATATTTTCAATGCTATCAAACATCCCGAACTTAATTCTTGATCATCCTCGAGAAAGGTAGAATCACACATTCACACAAAAAAAATTATGTTTGCTCAATCATAAAGGTCCTTACTCTAGTCTCAACATAAGATTTGCAATCAAAAATGAAATTCGATTACAATCAATCAATGAAGAAAATTTTAAAAATGATTTTAAACCTATCCATGTATGAATGAGGCCAAAGCCTTAGCTAATTAAGCCCACAGAACCTGGAATGGTTTTATAAGGCTCTCAACTCGTTTTCCCCCTACTCTGGCTCGAAGGTTCAAGAACTAAGCTTCCTAGACTCAGCAATGCAATGACACACTTAGGGAAACCAAACTTTTATTCTATTTTTGTCTTTTTCTCATTTTCTTACTTTACACAAAAGAGGAACACTTATCTAGACACATCACCTTCATTTTGGCTTGTCCACACGAGTTACATGAAAGAAATCCAACTACAAGCAACATCTTTAAATAAGGTGTCGAGCTTACTCATTCCTTGGGTACTTTAGCACAGAGGGAAACACGGGTGTCATAGTCACCCCATGTTAATCATAACCCCCAAGAAAGAGGAGTAATCCCCTTCAAAAATAACATACAAACTTGCTTTTACTTTACAACATGTTTTTCCTTTTACAAACTTCCTTTTTATTTACTCTACACTTGGCTTTTACAATAAAAATCAAGAGTTTGGTAAAAAAAACTTAAGCATGCATTACTAGGTTGAGCTTTCAGTCACTTAATACCTATCACCTAGGCCTTTCAGGGTGACAACAAATATACAAGCCACATAATATAATTCTAAGCATGCAAGACCTAATTTCCTTAGACAAAAGATTTAGGCATGCATGAGATATAAGAAAAAATTTTAAAATAAGCTAAAATTCATGATCATGCTCTTCAAACATAATTTCATGCAAACCTAATCACAAAGAGGGTGTGTCATCAACTACTCATCATAACAAATCAAGCAAGCAATTCAAGCATACAAATATTGTCCAAGCACAATGCTCAAGGACCCCAAGCTATCACAACATACCTCATGCCCAACTAAAAATGATAGTCCCTAATGTATCTCTAATCTAAGTCCAATAAAATAAGAGGGTCAAGGGAACAGAAAACCTCCCCTGATGACATTTCGCACACGGGATGATGATATTAGGGCTCATGCATGAATTGATCTTCTTCTTCTTTGAGAACAAATGGAAAGAGCCTACAAAAGAAAAACAAGAAGTTAAACTAGAAAGCAATAAAAGAAAGAAGTAAAAATTTTCACCTAGCTCCCTCCAGGAAGGGCAAATTTTAATGTCGGTTACTCGATGTGACCTGTCCCCTATCAAGTTCAAAAGAAATTCTTGTATTTTTTTGGTCCCTTCTTAAATGAGTCAATATAGCCCGGTAAGGCTATAAGGCTTCTCACCTTCTAAAGAAAACCAGATAGATCAAATTTGTATTTTTTGGAATAAGGCAAAAAAGGTAAAAGAAATAATCAAATGACTCTAAAGAGTCTAAATAAAGAAAAGACTTAACAGACTCGTGAGGACTAGGGGAGGAAAATTCAAAAATATACGAAATACCATGAGTTATAACAGGACACCTGGATGCCTTCGGGTTTAGGCTCAGGATCCTCCTTAGCATCACAAACTGGAAAGCACGGCGTGACGTCCTTAACATCACTGGAGTAGTAGCACTCCCCAAAGAACTCTGCCTTCAAGGTATAGACAATGGGTTGCTCTGTCACGCTCTCCAATCTCTACACTAGGGTTGTACATCGGTCGGTCGGTGTTGGTTTTTAGAGGAAACCAGTACTGAAAACCGACCAGTCGGTTTGAAGATTTCTGGAACCGAATTGCAGGAATTCTGCTTTGAAAACCGACCGACAACTAGTCGGTTTGGTCGGGTTTTTTTTTCCTCCTCTTCTTTTTTCCCTCCTCCTCTCTTTCTATCCAAATTATAATGACTTCATTTTGTTCAAAATTTGTTGAAAATTTACAAGCATAATTGGTGTTAGTCATTTGATTAAGAACTTCAACTTTGGACCCAATCTTCCTTATTGGGACCACAATTAGGGTTGTACATCTAATCTAGGGTTGCCAAGTACCATTGGAAGTTATTTTAAAATCAGTGTTTTAAACAAAAACATTGAAAAATAATCATATATATTACATAAGTACAAAATAAGTCATTGACTCATACAAATACATATTAAGTCATGTTCTCAATTTCTTTTTCTCATACATATTGCATAAGTCAAAGTCTGAAAGATATAACATCTAGCCACCAAAAAAGATAGGAAATACATATTACATATTACATAACAGAAGTCTAAAATAACATAAGAAATACACACCATGACACCACATAACATAAGTCCAAATGAAAAAAGGAAATACATAACAAGTCCAAATTAAAAACGAAAAATACATAATAAGTCTAAATTAAAATTCAATCTAAGAAGTCAAAGTCCAAAAGTCTTCAAGGTCTTCAATGTCTTTTTCCTCATCCATGATCATTCTGGATCCTACAAAATTATCAAATGTACAAAAATAATAATAATAAGTCAATATCGTATATGGTCTCTTAATTCTTATCTTAATAATTGTCAAAAAAAAAAAAAAAGTAAAACCAATGTAATACCTTCTTCAGTCGTTGAGTCTTCCTCGAATTATTTGTAAAGATCAATATCTATCTATTTAGAACAGAGCCAATTTTGAGTACATATAAAAGCCTCGACCGTTCTCGGAGCCAATGAAGAATGTGATGAGTCAACTATACGTCCTTCAATAATAAAAGCAGACTCAGATGCAACCATCGATACTAGGATTACCAACATATCTTTACTTAGTGCACTAAGAATCTCAAACTGATGACTATTATGCTTCCACCAATTAAGTATGTCAAAGGTTGGATCATTCTTAGCAAGAGCTTCAAGCAAATACACATCACGTTCATTAGCCTTATCAAAAGGGGTTGTGTCAACACTTGAGAATCTTTAAGCAAATCCATACTTTCCCTCTACACCCATTGTTTGAACCGGAACCCCATCCCTAACCATATTAGCAAACGCACCATCATTCCCATTCCCACAAAAAGAAGACGAACTATATGCATTGAAGAGCCTTCTCAAACATCCTTCACTTTATTTGTCATATTTTTAGCTTTAGTTGGCTTTAACAACTTGTTGAAACAATATGATAAAAACCTTAACTTATATCGCGGATCTAACACAACAATAACATACAATAGTAAATCAGTCTTCTCATTATTTCCCCAATATTTATCAAACTTAGCCTCTATGTTCTTAGCCACATTCACAAGAATTGGGTTTTCATTATCCATGGAATTTTCTTGTATGTAATTATGAATGGTGCTAATTTGGTGGAAAATGACATTGGAAGTACTACACAAAGAGCCTGAAATTTTTAAAGTGACATTGTAAAACACTTCCAAAAACCTAACCAACATCTGAGCATTCTTCCAATCATCTTTGGTAGGTGGACATTCACTCGCAAAAATGGGTTCTTCATCCTCTACTCTATCAAATGCTTTTTCAAACTTAGTAGCTGCATCAAGCATCATATACGTAGAGTTCCATCTAGTGCTAATGTCAAGGCACACTAAACTCTTACAAGCAATCTTTTCAATTTCAGTACACTTCTTAAATTTCATAGCTCGTGCAAGAGAAGACCTCACAAATCTAACGACATTGAAAATTCTACTAATGCTCCATAAATGCATCACAAACAATAAGATTCGATATATGGGCACAACATCTAATATGCAAAAATTCACCTTTCAATAACGACCCACTACTAAATCTCTTAACAAGATAAGCCACAGCTGTAACATTTGAGCTTGCATTGTTAACAGTCAAAGTCATAACTATATCAATACCCCAACTCTTTAAATTCTTTTCAATGGTCCTACCTATGGTTTCACCTCTATGATTTTCAATGGTAGTAAAACTAATAATCCTCTTATGTAAATTCCATTAAGAATCAATGAAATAGGCAATTAACACCATATAATTCATGTTTTGTCCAGAAGTCCAACAGTCAGTAGTGAGAGAAACCCTACATTGTTGTGTCTTAAACATGTTCTTCAACCGTTTTTTCTCACTAACATAAATCTTAAGCACATCCCTAGCCATGGTTACTCGTGATGGAATAAGAAACTTGGGCTCATACAAAGCAATCGATTTGTTTTTTAATCTGCGAAAATCAATGCCCTCCACAAACCTCAAATGTAATTCATCTAAAATCACTATCTCAGCAAAGGCTCTCCGACAACTCTCCAAACTAAAGGACTCATAAACAAGTTTTGAATCAGACTCACCAATAGCTTCTTTGGGTTTGAATACTAATTGTGCTTGTCTTGGTTCTCTCTTTCTCTGATATGGATATTTCTTACAACTTGATAAATGGTTTTTAAAGTTCCAGTAACATTTCGTTTAGAATGACAAGCATACTTTATCCCACAATATTTAAATTTAGCGTAAGGGTCATCAGGACCACAATCTTTAATTTTCTCAAAATGGACCTAGATAATAGAGGTTTTAGTATTCTTATGCTTATTTATTGGACTACTTGTTGTTGCTTTGATTGTGACTGGAACCTCTGTTAGATCTTGATCCTGAACTATTGCTGAATTTTCTGGTGTATCCATATCTACCCTATAAAACGAACATTTTTAGATTTTCTTAGAAAAATACAATATTAAAATTGCAACATTATTTAAAACTAAAACAGTAAGCTCCAAAATAGAGACTAGAGATAATGAAATGAAATGTACTCTTCGGAAGAATCCGTCTTAAAGTTGCAAATGAACAATATTGGTGGTCGCGAGGCATCGGAAGCACACTATTAAAAATAGGTCCGTCGGACACTCGAATTGGATCTGGAAGCACGAATGCTAATAACTTGTAGAAATACAAGTTATTTTTGCTCTTAAGTTGGAACAACTAAGGTTTTTAATGATAAATTCTCCTTATTTTTAGAAGAAACGCATGGATTTATTCAAACATTAGAAAACTCATGCAAAAGAAGTTTTATTACTAAATATCGCGGCATTAACGCATTGTATTGCAGGATTTCAACGCAAGGATTAACGCTAACACATTAGACAAGTGCCATAGGAAAAGCTCTAACGCATGGGCCATGCGTCGGAGGGAGTAGATGCCAACATATGTCAAATTTTTTAAGGACATTTTGACGAAGAAGAGAAGAGTCAGTGAGAAGGAAGTAGTAGCGCTAATGCAGGAGTGTAACGCGTTAGTAAGCAACAGTCAACCAAAGAAGCATTAATCTCATGCCACTTTCAATTTTTAAGAAATTGGGGATTGGCAAAGCACAACCTACTTCTGTTACTCTTCAGCTCGCTGACAGAACAATTAAGTACCCAGAAGGGAAGATTGAAGATGTTCTGGTGAAGGTTGATAATCTCATATTCCCAGCAGACTTTATTATCTTAGACTATGAAGTAAATAGGGAGGTACCAATTATCCTTGGATGCCCCTTCTTAGCTACTAGGAAAGTTTTAATTGACGTGCATAAAGGCGAATTAACTATGCGCATGGACAATGAAGAGGTGAAGTTTAATGTGCTCAATGAATTAAAGTTCCCAGATAGTGAAGATTGTCAACTAAACAGTATTGAGTTGCCTGAAGAAGAGACTCATGTATGTGAGGTCCTCGCGTTGGAGGAGAACCTAAAAGAATCAGAGTCGTCAAGTCTGAGTGAGCGGCAGACAAAACCAACGTGTCCATCACTTGAAGAACCACCAGAATTCGAGTTGAAACAGTTACCTAGACACTTGAAATATGCATTCCTTGGAACCAAAAACACTTTACATGTGATCATTTCCGCAAATCTTATAGAGCCTATGAGCAATCTCTCTTGCAAATGCTGAAAAAGCACAAGCGTGCAATAGGTTGGACGCTTGCGGATATTCGTGGCATTAGTCCATCTTATTGCATGCATAAGATTAGGCTGGAAGAAGGGAAGTCGGGGTCAATCGAGCCTCAAAGAAGGCTGAACCCCATAATGAAAGAAGTGGTCAAGAAAGAAATTTTAAAATGGTTGGACGCGGGAGTTATTTATCCTATATCTGACAGTAGCTGGGTAAGTCCAGTCCAATGCGTTCCCAAGAAAGGGCGAACGACCGTGATAGTCAATAACAATAATGAACTCATACCCTCGAGGACTTTCACGGGCTGGCGCATCTGTATGGATTACAGAAAGCTCAACGCAGCAACTAAGAAAGACCACTTCCCCCTTCCTTTCATCGATCAAATGCTTGACAGACTTGCGGGCAAATAATTTTATTGCTTTCTCGATGGATACTCTGGTTACAACCAGATTCTGATAGATCCGGAAGATCAGGAGAATACCACGTTTACTTGTCCCTTTGGAACATTTGCATTCAGATGCATGCCCTTTGGGCTGTGTAACGCATTTGTGACATTTCAAAGATGTATGATGGCTATCTTCTCTGACTTCCTAGAAAAGACCGTTGAATTCTTCAAGGACGATTTTTCAGTCTTTGGAGACTCATTCCAGTCATGCCTAGATAATTTGGAGGTCGTCCTCGCTCGATGCGAGGAAACAAACTTGATGCTGAATTAGGAGAAATGTCACTTCATGGTGACTGAAGGAATTGTCTTAGATCACAAAGTATCTAAGGCTGGCTTGGAAGTAGATGAAGCCAAAATAGATGTCATAGCAAAACTTCCACCACCATCAAATGTTAAAACTTTACGAAGTTTTCTAGGGCATGCAAGCTTCTATAGACGGTTCGTTAAAGGATTCTCTCATATTATGCGACCTCTGAGCGCATTACTAGAGGTGAATCGACCCTATGACTTTAATGAAGACTGCATTGACACGTTTGAAACCTTGAAGTATGCGTTGACGACAGCTTCAATACTGATAGCACTGGACTGAACGCAGTGCTTTATTCTCATGTGCGACGCGAGTGATGTGGAGTAGGAATAATGTTAGGGTAAAAAAAGGGTAATTTGATACATCTCATCACCTACGCGTCCAAAACATTAAATGACTCTCAGGAAGACTACACCACTACTGAAAAAGAAATGTTGGCTGTAGTGTTTGGCATTGAAAAGTTTAGATCTTACTTAGTTGGTGCGTCAGCCACCATATACTCCGACCACTCAGCCATAAAATTTCTGATGAGCAAAAAAGATGCGAAGCCAAGGTTAATAAGATGGGTGCTACTGCTACAGGAATTTGATATTGATATCCAAGACAAAAAGGGAACAGAAAATCAGGTGGCTGACCACCTGTCCAGGCTAGAGAATCAAGGAATGCAAGCCCAAGAAGGTGAAATCAAGGACGCATTTCCTAATGAAAGCCTATTTAGAGTTGAAGGCAGGGAACCATGGTATGCGGACATAGTCAATTATTTAACCACCAAGCAATTCCCTGGGAACTTCAACTCTCAGCAAAAGAAACGGTTAGTTCATGACAGCAAGTTTTATTTTTGGGATGACCCGTTTCTATATAAGTAAGGCCCTGACTCTATAATGCATCGATGCATTCTAAAGGAGGAGACACAACGCATCTTAATTGAGTGTCATGACTCTCCTTACGGAGGGCATTTCGGTGGGCAAAGAACTGGAGCGAAGGTCCTTCAAAGTGGATACTTTTGGCCCACCCTCTTTAAAGACGCAAAGAAGTTTGTTAAAAAATGTGACCCCTGTCAACGCACCGGGAATATTTCTTCAAGAGACGCAATGCCTTTGAACAATATTCTCGAAGTTGAGCTGTTTGACGTTTGGGGCATAGATTTTATGGGACCTTTTTCCCTATCCTATGGCCAATAGTACATCCTGCTTATAGTAGATTATGTATCTAAGTGGGTAGAAGCAGTAGCCTGTGTTAAGAATGATGCGTCCACTGTATCTAAGTTTCTTACCAGGAACATCTTTACACGCTATGGAACGCCAAGAGCCTTGATAAGCGACGAAGGTACGCACTTCATTAATCGCATCATTTCCAAATTACTTGCAAAATATAATGTCAGGCACAAGATCGTCACTACCTACCACCCACAAACAAATGGTCAAGCGAAAGTATCAAATCGAGAAATCAAGTCTATCCTAGAGAAAGTCGTCAATGCAACGCGGAAGGATTGGGCACAGAGGCTGGATGAAGCACTCTGGGCCTACAGGACTGCTTACAAAACTCCTATAGGTATGTCTTCATACTCTCTCGTATTTGGAAAAGCTTGTCACTTACTTTTAGAGTTAGAGCACAAGGCGTTTTGGGCAGTTAAAAAGCTAAACATGAACTTGGATGTTGCGGGTGCTCAACGCAAACCTCAACTCAATGAGCTCGAGGAATGGCAATTAAACGCGTACGAGAACAATAAGCTGTGCAAAGAAAAGACAGAGCGTTGGCATGACCAACGCATCAGTAAGAAAGAACTTGTTATTGGCCAAAAATTTCTATTGTTTAATTCACGTCTGCGTTTGTTTCCAGGGAAACTAAAATCTAGGTGGTCAGGACCCTTTATCATTAAGACAATCTTTCCACATAGAGTCGTGGAAAGAACACGAAAAGATGGCACCAACGCATTCAAAGTAAACGACCAAAGAGTGAAGCCTTACTATGAAGATGGACTAGAATGCCAAAAGTCATCTTTCGCACTACACGAAGCCAGTTGAGGCCCGCATCGAAGTATCCCTGCGTTTTCATCGCCATATATTCCAGGGATGCTTCCTCGATCCTTGTCTTTTTGCATTCTGTATTTTACGATGCGTTTGAGTTTTTTTATTTATTTGTTTGGTTGTTTTAAGATTGATTGTTCTTTATTTTTGCTTTTATAAAAGTTGGAAACTTGTTTGTTTTTCTTTAAAAGTTGTGTATAATCGAGTTGGAAATAACTGACGTGTTAGACACAAGTCTTTTACGCATGGCCCAGTTGAAGGGAGCGTTCTGTTATCGAGAACACCAAAAAACACTCCGAGTATTTAGAAACCCGAGACGTCTCCTTCAGTTTTACATTTATTACAAACATCAGCGCCACCTGACGTCGCCACTAATTCTCTCTCAGCCTATAAAGAACCACGATTCGAAGCCTTCTTCTTCTTCATTTTCACTCTCGAGTTCTCTGAAACAAAAAAGAAAAAAAAAACCTAACTCTCTGCTCTCCCTTGCTTCCGATTCGCTCAGAGCTTCTCCGGCCATAATGTCGTCCGCCTCAGATAGCCAGAACCAGACCGTAAGCTTCAAGGAACGACTCATCGGTAAGCTCTTATTCCTCGTCCTCTGTTTTGATTTTACCTCCCTCGAGCCCTAGAAAAGACCACCAAAACCCTTGCCCAAACCAAACCCACGCATGATGGAGCCACCTCTTCTTCCCAGCGATCGTCTAGGTCGAAACCTTCCACAACATCCACAAAACTTCCTTCCAAAACCTCCAAAGCCATCATTACCCCTCCGACCAATACCCCTCAACCTAAACATAAGATCCCTCAACCAAAACCCAAAATCATCCTTAAGCTAAGGGCCAAAACACCTATAAAACCGAGGATGCATCCGTCATCTACGGTCGCCTCTAAATCCTACACCAAGCCTGCCCTACCACCAGTCATTCCTAACATCACTATGGTAACTGCAACGCATGACCCACTCCCAGCCAACCTCCACAACGCACCGTCACCAGCTGTGCGTCCACCACCTCCACTTTTGATCCAGCCCTTAGCCACCATTTATCCAGTGGAATCAGACGTGTCGAGCCAACCACCTCATTTGCCTATTTTCATATCCTCCCCTGGGGAGCCTCATACCCCAGTGGGCACCCCTTCATTTACTCCACCCATACCCTTCTCTAACAGTCCTGCATTAGAGTGCAATCTTGAAGAGTTGGCAGAATTGGCTCGACTGGACGAGCAGGAAGTTTTTGGTGCAATTTTGGCGTCTCTCAATCAAAGCTAAGAGGAAGAGTAGGTGATGCGTTCAGACCTACCTAACGCATCACTTGCATTAGATGAAGTGAAGTGATATGCTATGATGCTTGAAGAGGAATTGGAAGAAGAATCAAGAGAAGAAAGGGAAGAAGAAGAAGATAGAAAAGAAGGGAGAATTGGCCCTGACGCGTCTCAATCACGCCCATCCGACGTGAATGAAGGGCCCTTAAAATAAAAAAGAGTAACAAGGAAAAGAAAGGGAAGAAGAAGAAGATAGAAAAGAAGGGAGAATTGGCCCTGACGCATCTCAATCACACCCATCCGACGTGAATGAAGGGCCCTTGAAATAAAAAAGAATAACAAGGAAAAGCAATATTAGAGGAAGAAGATGAGCAATTTGCATCCAGACCTGAGGATGCAACGCATGAAAGTAGCTCAAGGCCTGACGCACTAGAGCAGGACTTGGAAGAATATCAGCTCGCAAGGCAAGGGTGAAGGACGACGGCTCTCCAAAAGGAATTGAATGAACCGAGAGAGCTGGCAAGGGAAGCCAAAGAGCACGCGGTAGGAAAACGCAAGGTAACCGACGCATTACCTAAGAAGACCTCGGGAAGAAAGCATCAATTTAGTAACATACTTATAGAAAAGGGCTTCTTTCCCAAGCGCCACCCACTGCCAATATACATAACAGAAACAATAAATGCATTGGGGTGGAATCAGTTCTGCGTTGGGCACACCCGTATTTGGCCCAACCTCGTCCGTATGTTCTACAACAGTGAGTTTGATATGGAGAAGAACACAACTTTTATTGATGGGGTGTTAGTGTGCTTCTCAACTGACAAGATAAACGAAGTGTTCAACATTGACAATAATCCGAACGTGGAAGGAAATCGAATCTTAATGTAGCCAATGCCAAGCCAATTAGAAGATGCGTTAACGACAGTAGCCAAATTTGGAAGCAAATGGCAAACATCGAGAAACGGGGCAAAAATGTTGGCTTCCAGGAATTTAACTCCAGACGCGAATTTATGGTATTACTTGATCAAACGGAGCATCATGCCTACAACGCATGATGAAACATTATCAAAGGAACGCGTCCTGGCTACCTATTGCGTCATGCAGTGCATCTATTTAGACGTTGGAAGAATTATAAGGGATCAGATCAAGGCCATCAAGACTAAGCCACGAGGGCAACTCTACTTTCCATGGCTGATCTGTGCACTATGCGAACGCGGGGGCATCCCTCTAAGGGATGATCATGAAGATATCGATGGCTTGATAGACATAAAGTTAGTGAGGCGTCTACTTTGTGGTTCACCACATCAACCTACCTTACCTGCCAAGGAAGTGGCAACCAAACCTCAATCATCCAAACGCGCCCCCAAAAGAAGACGCGTTCAGATTGTTGAACACAGCGATGAAGCTTCAGAGCACGAAGAACATGAAGTTGAGCTTGAACTTTCGGCTGAAGAAGCTCAACCAACCCTCAATCTTACTTTCCATGACTCACCATTGGCCCTGCCAGAAGGGAGTCTTGATCAAACGCACTAAGAATCAACTCATATAGATCAGGACATCCCTTATTCTCTTCCTTCGCCCCAACCAAGTCCAATTCCCAACTTTGTGCCTCCTCCAATAATCTTTGAACCAACTGGGCTAAGTTCAAGCAATGCAGCAAATTTTGAAGACACAGTTGGAAGAAATGAAGAACCAACACCACCTCAACGCAGCGCAAACTTAGAAGAGTTGAAAACTTTTATCAGTAATCAGCTCAGACCACTGGCCACATCTATCGAAGGTCTTCAGCAACAGAATTGGGTTCTAAGAGATTATCTAAGGCAGCAAATAAGACGGATGCAAGACCAATTTATTTACACAACATAATACATCAATCAGGTCTTAGTTGGAATGTTTGCTTTGCCTCCACTACCTGCCCATCTTAGAAACCCCTTGCATTTTATGGATGAAGACCCTGAGGAAGAACGTAGAAATGATGCGTCAACACAATAGAGTTTTGGGGTGTTCGGTTATTTTTGTATCTTGATTTAATTGTTCTTTTGTATCTGCTTGACTTGTTTGTTTACTTCATGTGAATTTATGAAAATGAATGAGAAATTCCTATCATTTTATTCCTTGCTTTGACCTTGGTATACTTAAACGCAACTCCTCTGTCATTACTTCAAAAGAAAAACCTTAAAATGACATGAGTTTAGTTGGAACAGGCACTTAGCTGTGGTTGGATGCTCGCATGACACCCGTGGGGGCAAGCCAAAACGAAGTTAAGTCTTCTAGACCAACGCGTCCCATATAACTCCTCTATCTAGTCTGAAGAAATTATATCTTGAAACATATGAATATTAGATATGAGTTTAGTTGTGAAGGGTTCTCACCCATAGTTGGATGCTCGCATGACACCTGTGAGGGCAAGCCAAAACGAAAGTGGGATACCTGAAACAACGCATAGGTAAGTGAGTTCATAATTTTTTCTTTTTGTCCAGGATTTATTTTTGAAAAGAGCATCTTACGCATTGTTGGTTTAAAAAAAAGGGGGGGAAGGGGGGAGGGGGGAGGAATGTTTTGAGAAATGAAAGGAGTTGTGATAGAAGGCCTATTGCACCTGAAACTAAACATTAGTCCTTTTAGAAAAGAGTCAATCTGAGTTATATTTTCCAAACTCTTATCTCAAGCTTATGACTGAATATGATGAGAGGCAAACTCTACACACTTAAGACAAAGAAGATAACAAAGAATTATTTTGGAATGCTTGAGGACAAACATTGTTCAAATGCCGGTTGCAAACGAACTGGATCTGGAAGCTTAAAGTTGCAAACAAACTGGATTAGGAAGCTTAAAGTTGAAAATGAACAGTGAACTAGATATGGAAGCACGAAGTTTAAGATTAAAGTGCCACGAAGGCCGGACTGGAACTAGAAGTTTAAGCTTAAAGTGAATGTGAAACACGAAGCTAGAACTAGAAGACGAATGCTGGAGTTGGATCTGGAAGCACGAACGTCGGACCGAAACTGAAAGATGAATGCTGAAAGCACGAACGTCGAATCTAGAAGCACGAATGATGGAATCAGTCGCACGAACTTCAAAAGTGTGGCTGCTGACTGGTCGTGAAACACTAAAGGTCTGAAATGAAGAAATTAGAATGGAGATTAAAGGAAAAGAAATGAAAAGTCTGGGTTTATTTTCCTTTTATATGTGAGTGAAAAAATTAAGAGTATTTTTTTGGGTTGGGCCTGCGAAAAGAGGAAGGGGGATGGGTTATTTTTAATAGTAATGTTTATTATGCAGAATTTTAAGCTATATGTCAGTTGGGTCGGTCGGGTTTATTAGATTTTGCGAAATCAACCGACCGACCGATGAAAATTATTTCATATAAATCAATAACTCATCGACCATGTTAAAATTTCAGTCGACCACTATCAAAACAGTCAGTTTCGGCCAGCTGGATCATTTTTCGGTGACTTTGTGTACACCCCTACTTTGCACGACGTCTGTCAGCTGCGCAATATGGTCGGTCATGCTTTGTAGCTGAGCTTGAACATTCTGCTAAAACTGAATAGAGATATTAGCAAGTTCAGAAGTTAAGAAATCTAAAGTCATACCTGGCACAAATTTCCAAAAAGTTGTTCATCCTCCTCCACCATGTCGACATTAACTACCTCATGCCTCTGAGCCTCTGGCAAATCTAAGGAATGATCTGACAACGGCTCGTCCAACCTTCCAACTAAAGTTGCTGTCAAAGTCAACATGCATAAAATGGAAGCTAACATAATTATTAAGCATTCTAGTTACATTTAATTTGAGTCACAAGCATGCTAAAACACAAGGTTTCAAATAAGAGGGTTTCAGTTCTACAACCTTTGTAGAATGCCACTAATTTCTTACAGGCTCCATGAAATTGACCTTCAATTTCTTCAATGGACCACTAAGAGTGTCTTCTCTACTAATCTCAGCCTTGGATTAAGTAGTGGAACTCCAAATTGAAAAGCAATTTTAAGTGGTTTGGAGAGGGTTTGAGAGTAAAGAAACTTTCAGCAGAATTTTCTCAAAATTCAGATTGCATCCTTTCAACCTCGGAAAATTGAAGTATTTATTCAACTAAAACATGCAAGCACCAAGTTATTCAGTCATTTGACACTTCAAATGGCATTAACAAAATGGGCTAGGTGTTTGATTTATGGGAAAATCCAATCAAAATCAAAGTTTGGGATAATTCCACTATAAACCCCATTTTTCAATTTTAATTATATTTAATTTAACACTAAATTAAATTATCGATTTTAATTATATTTAATTAAAACTAACCTAAATTAAATATTATTTAAATTCAATTTCAAAAAATTGAATTTCTTTTTAAAATTGAAATTAATTTAATTTAATTTAATTAATTAATTAATTAATTCATAATAATTTAGTATCAAATATTAAATTGATAAAACACCTAATTCAAATATGAATTCCTATTTATGTAATTAATATTGAAATCAATATTTAAATATATTAAACTCTCCAAAAATGTTAAATTTCAATAAATTTAAACATTTAATTATATCGATTATAATTATCCAAACCCTAAATTGAATTTTGAACATTTCAAGTTCACTCAATATTCTAATCCAATATTTAATCTTTTACGAGCTAGTAGAGGGACCTTATGGAACTACAAATCATAAGTTTTAATTGAGATTAATTGGCTAAACTCTTTAAACTGAATTAATCAATATTCGTTAACTATCGAGACATACCATTATAGCTCAATAGTTGCACTCTCCTCACTGTAGATATATTTTTATCCACTTGATTTAACCATAATCAATAAGTTGATCCTTTACAAGTTGTTCATATTTACAACTAGGTCAAAAATATCATTTCACCCATGTAAATACATCTTACTCCTTAAGTCTCCATTGATCCTCTATTGAAAAATTGGTTTATAGTCCAACTAATAAATCAAATCCATCTATTCTATGAGATGGTGGGGCCCCATTGTTCAAGACCAGAAATCAATACTTAAAAGAATAACCTATCTACTAACCCTAAGACGGGTATAAGAGAATTCCTTCTTGCAAGACTATGTCCCTATCTATCTATCCGGTTTTATCCCCAAATAGGAGGTTTATTGAACGGTGATGTTGAACCACTATCATCTATGCAGATCAAAGGATAATCCTGAATAAATAGGAGTTTATAGTTAGCTTACGATCGAGTTACCTTACGTCATCAATTTGAAATAGGCAGTTTTAATAGTAAACGGTTGTTATAAAGAAAAGTGAATATTTTGTGGCACAGTCTTATGCAAACGTCTTTTGCATAGGTTGTCCCTACTCGCATGTCTCTACATGAATGATTTGGGGATCACATCATTTGCATCAATATAAAAAGTGAGCCGCATCCATAGTATCTACAATACTTATTGACATTTTTGACTATATACTAAAACTTGATCCTCTTTTATGTCTCTATATAAAATTTAAGTATTCATATTATAGCCATGGGTTCATTTATTGGATTTTATAATAGAATGCAATTTTAATAACATTTTTATTGAATGAAGTCTCAATAGTACTTTTATTGCAAAATAGAATATGTTTAAAACAATACGAACTGCGAGTTTTAGGACATTTTCAACAGTTGCAAGCTGAACAACAAGGTCACTCAGGTTTTGCAAGTCAGTTCTAACCTCTGCCTTGGGGCAAAGACTCTCCTACTGAAAGCGCTCAAACTCTTACTACCTACGGAGGTTGTCCCGTAGAAGCTTAAAAGTGTAGCCCACAAGCTCCATATCCAAAGCCTCTAAAGACTGAGCATGAGTCGACTTGTATGGTGCTGTGAAATCTCGGCCATCCAAGCTCTATTGCCATCCTGAATCCATGGTCAAAAGACTCCTCCCACCAAGAATGGTGAAGCTCGTAGTGCAAATGCGATAGAACAAACACATGCGCAACGGAAGAAAAACGGATCTAAAGTACTCTAATTAGATTAATTACAATGATAAGCATGCATGCAATAAAACAAGAAAAATGGGGAAAGAATACAACCTTTATAGTCTTTTAAGCTTCTCCATATCTGCTCCAATCTCCTCACAAATGGTTTGTAGACCACCACGAAAGTCTTCTCGACTATTCTCCGGCCTTAGAACGGGATGGTGGGATCCGATGAGTGACTAATTTGGAGAGAAAAAGGTTAAGAATTTGAGAGAAAATTGAAATGAGATTATCATATAATCTCATCCAATTCGACTATGGCCAAGAGTTCTTCAAAAACAATAAACACTCCCTTTTAAAGACCATTACATGCAAACATGCAACTTTGAGTTTGATGAAAATTTGACACTAAAAAATCCACTAACTCAAAGTGGGATTTAATGGAACAAGTGTCTTTAAATGAAGACAACACTTAGCCATGCAAAAGTTGGCATTTCCCACTCACAAATGTTGGATCTTTCCATAACTTGGTCAAAGTTTGACTTTTAAAGTCCAAAGTCAACAAATTTGACTTTTTTTACTTTCAAATGTCAAAAGTCAACAATTTGATTTCCATTGCATTTTTTACCTAGTCAACAATTTGACCTTTAATGCAATTTTGATCAATTCCATTTAATTTCAAAATTAATTCTAATAATCAATTTTAAATTAAATTAATTGTATAATTTAATTAATCTAATTTAATATTAAGTCCAATACTTATCCCAATTTATATGAATCCCTATTTATAATCTTGATATTTAAATCTTATTTAAATATCTCCTATTTTCTCTCTCTTTATGTTTAATTCACAATTAAACATTAAACGTTTTGCTCCAAAAATCGAATTTGAACACTTCAAATTCGTCTGTCACACTGTTCTAAGGTTTAGTCCGATATGAGCTAGTAGGGAGACCTCATGGACCTGCAAATCATGGGCTCTAACGATCTGCGATTAACCGGCTAAACTCTTTAACCTAATTAACTACATTCGTTAACTATCGAGTCACTCCACTAAAGCCCAGTAGTCTCATTATATAACACCATTTATAATAGAGACTTACATTTCACCAAGATGACCATAAGTGACATGACCTGAATTCTGAGTGAGTTGTGAACCTTAGATTTGTATGGGTGAGAGTGGCCAGATTGCCAACTCAATAAGCCTATCATTTTGGGATTCTTCTTATTAGGGAGTTAGGAATACAACTACACAAGGCGGAATTCACTTCATCTCGAACGTCTAGGTAAGTAGATAAATCTCTCCTTTAAGGGCTGATTATGGGGGCTTAAACAATGTGGCGCCACATCCTCTCTTGGCCCGAGAGGGGTTTAGTCATAGTTGGACTACGACTAATTAAAGAGTTCTATTAACGGATGTTGGGTAATTTAATTAAAGAGCTTAATTAATTATCTAAGTACCATTGGAGCTTCAATTTCCAGGTCCATAAGATTCCTTCTATAACTCAACAGGGATTATTGAGAATTAATTTTGGATTAATTTGAATTGTTTAAATTAATTGAGGAAATTAATTATATATGTGATATAATTAATATAATGCATTTGATACATTATAATATAAAGTTTATTTGAGAGGAAATAAATATTTGAATATGATTCAAATATTAATTATATGAATTGGATTCATATAATTAATTTTAGTATAAATGTGATTTATATTAAATACCACAAATTAATGAGAGAATTAAAAACTATAGGTTATATTGTATTTGATACAATATAAAAACTATAGGTTATATGTTATATTTGATATAACATATAGTTATATATACATATAATAAGTTAGATATTTTAAATTTCAAAATTAAAGCGAAGGAGTTATAACTCCCTCCCTTTAATTCTCTCAATCAACGAAATGGGGATTTTTTTTTCTTGTTTATGCAGATGTTTATTTTCGGTTGTTCCATCTTCTTCATAGAGAAGAAAAGTGGGAAAGATTCTTCTGGCTTTTTTCCTTAAAAAATAAAAAATAAAATAACAAGGAATCCCCTCTCTCTCCTACCCTCTCCCTCTTCCCAAAATCTCAGAGCTCCCCTACTCTTGAGAGATTCTTATTCCAAAAGAAAATATAGAAGTCTGACTTGTGGTGATGCTCCTTGGAATTTCGTTGTTGGATCGTGATTAGAAGAGGATTTGTGAAGAAACCGTTGTGATCTTCAACAGTATGATTTCTTCTCCCATTTTCCTCTTTTAATGCATGCTATAAAATTTTCAATTAATGCATAATTTCTATTTTCTGTAATTTCATTGTTCTGTAAAAAATTGAAAATCGAGTCGATCCCCACTTTCGTTATTTACTTCACAGTTCCTTCAGAGATATGTGAGTAGAGGTGTTCTATACAATGAGTTTGTATAAGATTGGACCACAAAATGAATAGTCTCTCTATATAACACCACTGCTAGAAGTGACTTACATTTCACCAGGATGACCATAGCCGACTTGAACTAAATCCTGAGTAAGTTATAAACTCCTGCCTATGAAGGCGGTCCTTTGATCTGCATGGGTGGGAATGGCTAGTATCACTGACTCAATATGCCTACCATTTTTGGGATTCGTCTGATTTGAGAGGTGAAAACGCAACTACACAAGAAGAAATTCATTTCTTCTCTGTAGTTAGAGTAAGTAGAGAAATTACTCCCTTGAAGGTTGATTCTGGGGATTGAACAATGTGGTGCCACACCTTCTCCTGGTTCAAGAGGGGTTCGGTTATAGTTGGACTATAATTTATTGTTCATCAGAGGGATCAATGGTACTTATAGAGTTAGATGTAACTATAGCGGCAAAATCGTAATTTTGGCCCAATTGTACTTACGAGCAATTTGTGAAGGGTCAATGACCGTTGATTGGTTATATTCAATGGACCCAAAAATATATCTATAGTGCGAAGAGTGCAACTGTCGGTCTTTAGTGGAATGACCGACAGTTAATGAAAGTTGGTTAATTTAATCAAAAAGTTTAATTAATTAATCAAGTAACATTAGAGCTTCAATCTATAAGTTCATCAGGTCCCCTCGGTAGCTCAACTGGGATTATTAAAATCGAATTAATTTTGGATTTGTTTGAATTGTTCAAATTAATGGAGGAAATTTATTATATAAGATATAATTAATATAAAATTAATTACATGTGATATAATTAATATGATGTATATAATTCATTATAATATAAAGTTTTATTTGAGAGAAGATAAATATTTGAATCCAATAAATATTTGAATATGTTCAAATATTAATTATATAAATGTGATTCATATAAAACTATAGGTTAAATTTAATATGAATGTGATTCGTATTAAATACTATATGTTAAAATGAGAGCATATTAAATTATTATTTATATTAAATATGATATAATATAAACTATAGGTTATATGGTATATCAGATATAACACATAGTATATATATAAGTAAATTGATTATTATATATTTATATATATTAAATGATTTTAATATTAAAATTTATTTAATTTAAAATTAAAGGGAGTAACTTCCTCCCTCTTTTCTCTCTTTTACGTGTGAGTGGAGGTTGAGGAAGTTAGGGATTTTATTCCCTTCTTTCTTCACTTTCACGTAGAAGCCTAAAATACACAAAATCCTTCTACAAATATTTTCTTAAATATTTCTCCCTCTCTCTCCTAAAAATTAACACGAAACCCACAAAACTCTCGTGGATTCTCACCCTTCAGAGAATACCAAGGTTTCGTTAGGGTGGTGTCTGACTTTGGTTCATTGATTGTTGTATTTTGGCGTGTTTGTGTTCCAAGGAGAACGTTGAGATTGTGACCGAAGAGGAATTTCATGAAGTTTTTTTTCGGTAAGGATAAGTGTTACCCAACCTTCTTTCCTCTCAAATTTTGTAAATTCACATGCTTAGGGGTGCAAATACATGTTTTTGTCTTCTGAATTTATGTATGTTTTCTATAAAATTAAAATTAGGCTACGATTCGCTTCCGCATCGGGTGTTCATACATCCTTTAATTGGTATTAGAGCACATGATTTTGATTTCCAATTTTGATTTTCAAAATTAAATTCAGAGTAATGGTGTGTGCATTTTATGCTCTGCATTTATGTATGATGAATGTTGAGTTTGCACGTTTTGGATGTTTCCGAGATTGGCCTTTTAGAACTTTCGTTGCTTATTTATGATTTGATATGTAAGGGCCCGTTGTTTTGGTCATATTAATTTGCTATCGAGTTCGTATTTTTAAGCCAGTGTCGTCTGTAGAAATTTTTGGCATTAGTTTGGTGAATTTTGGATCCAAAACGAAGGAGATCGGAGCAATTCGACGCTCTATAGAAGCAGTCTGTACAGCAGCATCGTGGCACTATACCCTAATTCCGCAAGGTGAATGAAAGGTGTTTCACGGCGTTAGGGTATAGTGTTGCGGCACTCCGAACGTGAAGACACACATGTTTCCCAATGGTTTGACCGGTGGTTCAAGTCTTTTTCATTAGTTCAGCGGTCCAACACCGGTTTTTCTTCAATTATTTAATTACTATTTGTAATATTTATGTAATTATTTGTTTTTTGATTAATTATATTAATATAATAGTTCTATTAAAATGGTTTAGGCCGCCAATCCCAGTCCAAAATGTTGCTTTTAATTATGCATTGGATGCATGGTTAATTTTATTTAATATATGTCATAGTGTATGTCAAATAGAGAAAATCTCATCATAGGATATGCATTTACTCATGCATCGTATTAATATAAATGTTATATTATAAGCTTGCATGAATCTTATTAAGCATTCTTATGCATCATATAGTATATAGTTATAATACATGATTTCATGCATCATTTATGTTATAAATATTATAATATATAGTTTCAAATGTATGGGTGTATGTTATTAATTTTTCATTACCATAGTATATAATTGTTATGTATGGTATGCAATGAAAAATGAAATTACACGATGTATGATACCATTTTAGGTAAATTATAAATGTTATAATTTTTCAAAGTATGTCATTAGATGCAATCTTAGGTTTTAATTGTTTCATTCATACTTTATAATAGTTATAAGTTAAATGAAATTAGAAATTAAGATCTATAGGTCACAAATCATTTCTTAAATAGTTCAAAACTCGATTCACTTTAGACCTATGATCACAATATTTCTAATAAGATCATATTATTATCTTAATTCAGTTTAATAGGATTAAATTGGATAACCATAAAAGATTAAATTTGTAACAAATGTATCTATAAGGGACTTTTGTCTAAGGATAGTTTTGTCTAGGTTGGAATATTTAAGCTAACGGAATCAGAACATCCCTACTTGGGAACTAACCTGAAAGGTGAATTAGATAGATTTGTTATAAGCATGCAATGGGTGATTAAAGTTTGTTAAAGTGTTTAATGAACAATAATCAACGTTGTTAAACTATCCAAAGTAAATATTACATTGGGCAAAATTAGCAAACACTTAGTAAAAATAATTAGCTGTATTTTTCTAGGTTAACTAACCCTAAGTAAAACACTCAGTGGGAGGGAAATGAGGTCTATGATACTTCATTTTTCTTTTTCACGTTTCTCCCTCAAAGTTCATACTGTGAGATCTATACTTGGCCTCGAGGCACCTTTGCATGTGTTCCCCTACAGGTGGTATTTGTATAGGTCAATACCAAGGTGAATGGAAAGAGTGTTTATAGTAAGTGGGAGCAGGACGTGTGTCAACACATCCCTCGATCTCTCTCATTAGTTTGTAGTAAATTTTCATGCTCGTCCTCGAGACACCTTTGCTTGTATCCTCTTACGAATGGCATTTGCATGACCTTTTACTCAAACTCCATAAATGGATAGAAATGATTTAGTTTTTGCTCTAATTGATTTTTCCCTACGGTTGGCTCATTAAGACGGAATACTAGAATCTAAAATGAGATGTTACACTTACAAGAAACTGTAAGCTAATTAACAATTTTCTAGATCAAACAATGATGACTAATAATTATAGGGACAAGAGTTATTCTGGTGTAATTATTGGATGAGATAGTCTCAATTCAGTAAAGGAATAACTGATTACCCTACGGTGGCTTTTATCCTACCCCGCTGAACAAGAGATGACGATGCGTGTTAGAATTGGGCACGTTGTCTCAGCTAAGGTAGTAGGAGGGCTCCAACTTTGTATACATAAATCATACTTTTTATTAGAAAATGTATATGTTGTTCCTGATTTGAAAAGGAACTTGATTTCTGTAAAGTGTTTATTGGAACAAAACTACGATGTAAATTTTAATGTGAATAAAGCGTTTATTTGCAAAAAATGGTGTTGAGATTTGTTTTGAAAAGTTGGAAGATAATTTTTATGTGCTAAGGTCGTTAGCATCTAAGGTCCTCCCAAATATTGAACTATTTAGAGTTGTGGTAACTCAAACCAAAAGATAGAAAATTTCTCCTAAAGTAAATGCTCATCTTTAGCACCTAAGCTTAGGTCACATAAATCTCAATAGAATTGAGAGGTTTGCTAAGAATGGACTTCTAAGTGAGTTAAAAGAAAATTATCTACCTGTATGTGAGTCATGCCTTAAAGGTAAAATGACTAAAAGACCTTTTATTGGAAAAGGTCACAAAGCCAATGAACCCTTAGAACTTGTACATTCAGACCTTTGTGGTCTTATGAATGTTAAGGAAAGAGGAGAGTTTGAATATTTCATCACCTTTACTGATGATTATTCAAGGTATGGGCATGTTTACTTAATGAAACATAAGTTTGAAACCCTTGAAAAGTTCAAGGAGTAAAAAGATTGAAGTTGAAAACGCATTGGGTAAAACAATCAAAACACTTTGATCTGATCGAAATGGAGAGTATATGGATTTGAAATTCCAAGACAATTTGAAAGAACATAGAATTGTATCCCAACTCTCAGCACCTGGTATACCTCATCAGATTGGTATATCATAAAGGAGAAGTCAAACCTTGTTGGACATGGTCCGGTCTATGATGAGTTACGCTTCCTTACCTGACTCGTTCTTGGGTTATGTAGTATAGACTGCAACCTATATTTTGAATTGTATTCCATATAAAAATATTTTTGGAACACATTTGAAGTTATGGAATGGTCGTAAAGGTAGTTTACATCATTTCAAGATCTGGGGTTACCAAGCACACGTCCTTGAGGCTAATCCTAAGAAATTAGAACCTAAGAGCCGACAAGGAATTCCATTAATAACTGGCCGTTTTCAAAATTTTACCTATTTGTAGGCTATCCCAAAGGAACGAGAGGTAGTTACTTCTATGATCCTAAAGATAATAAAGTGTTCGTGTCGACAAACGTTACATTTTTAAAAAAGGACCACATTAGAGAGCACAAACCACACAGTAAGATAGTATTAAATGAACTTCCAATGAAACTACTGAACCTTCAATAAGAGTTATTGAAGAGCCAACTATATCAACAAGAGGTGTTGATGTTGGTTCATCTAGTAGGTCACATCCACCTTAACCATTGAAGGAGCTTCAATATAGTGGGAGGGTTGCAAGCCCACCTATTCATTATATGGGTTTAACATATATCCTAGCCGTCATATATGATGGCGATGTTGAGGATTCATTGTCCTATAAGAAGGCAATGGAGGATGTAGAAAAAGATGAATTGATCAAAGCTGTAGATCTCAAAATGGAGTCTATGTACTTCAATTCGGTTTGAGATCTTGTAGATCAACCTAATAGGGTAAAACCTATAGGTTGCAAATGGATCTACAAGAGGAAAAGGGGTGATGATGGTCAAGTGAAAACCTTTAAGGTTAGGCTTGTGGCAAAGAATTATACCCATGTTGAAAGAGTTGACTATAAAGAGACTTTCTCACCTATTGCCATGTTGAAGTCTTTCCGGATATTCCTATCCATTATCGCATATTATGATTATGAGATTTGACAAATGGACGTCAAGACTTCCTTTTTTGAGTAACAATCTTGAAGAGACCATCTATATGTAGCAACCTGAGGGATTCATAACCCAAGGTCAAGAGCAAAATGTTTGCAAGATTAATCGGTCCATTTATGGACTGAAACAAGCTTCTCGATCTTGGAATATAAGGTTTGATACTGCACCAAATCTTATGACTTTGATCAAAACGTTGATGAGCCTTGTGTCTACAAGAAAATCGTCAATAGTTCAATAGGTTTATTAGTGTTGTATGTAGATGATATCCTACTCATTAGGAATGATTTAGGCCTACTGACTGACATAAAACAATGGTTGGCGGTCCAATTTCAAATGAAAGATTTGGGAGAGGCACAGTTTATTCTGGATATTCAGATCTTAAGAGATCAAAAGAACAAATCGTTGGCGTTGTCTTAGACATCATACATAGACAATATGCTTATCAAGAATTTGATGCAAAACTCCAAGAGAGGCTTACTACCTTTCAGACATGAAGTTGCTTTTTCTAAGGAACAATGTTCTAAGACACCTTAAGAAGTTAAGGAGATGAGAGGGATCCTCTATGCATCAACTGTTGGTAGCCTAATATATGCAATGTTATGTGTTATACCTGAAATTTGCTATGCAATGGGGACAGTCAATAGATATTAGTCTAATCCAGGATTAGATCACTGGATTTTCGTAAAAACTATCCCCAAGTATCTTCAAAGAACAAGGGATTACATGCTCGTGTATGGCTCTAAAGATTCGATCCTTCTAGGATATAGAGACTCTGATTTTCAAACTGATAGGGATTCTAGGAAATCCACTTCAGGATCAATGTTCATTCTGGAGGAGTTGTGAGAAGCACCAAGCAAGAGTGCATTGTTGACTCCACCATGGAGGCAAAATATATAGCAGCTTGTGAAGATGCCAAGGAGGCTATCTGACTCAGGAAATACTTGACTGATCTGGAAGTAGTTCTGGATATGTCAAAGTCCATCACCCTTTATTGTGATAATAGTGGTGTTATGGCTAATTCTAAGGAGCCCAAAAGTCAAGAGTGTGGAAAGAAAATTGAGCGCAACTATCACCTAGGAAAATTGTGCATCGAGGGGACGTGGTCGTCAAGAAAATAGCTTCGACGCACAACGTTGTTGATCCATTTGCAAAGGTCCTCACGGCTAAGGTGTTTAAGGGTCACCTAAAGAGTTTGGGTCTATAAGACAGGTCGAATCTAGCTTAGCGCAAGTGCGAGTTTTTGTATTGGGTGCGTATTGTATGCCCTAGTTTCTTGTTTTTTGTGTACTGTTGTAATAGTTTTGACTTTTATGATGTACACCTCACTAGCTTTAAGACAAATGGAAGATTGTTGGGATTGATCCTAAATCTCATGGATTTTGTAGTTTGTAATTGTACTATACAAACAATTTATTTATCTAATAAAATAAGAAATATTTTATTTGACATTTAGTAGCATTAACCTACAAAACCAATAAACTAAGATCCAAGGTTATCTTCCGTCACTTAAACATGTATGTGGAGACATAAAGGTGGATTATGTTTAAGTGATGACCTAAACAGACTGTAATAGATAGATAAGGTTGGGTACCTTATCCTGGTGACACTACGAATATGGCTCTCTTTATAGTTGTTACAGTTGTTGTAAAGTGTTATAAATGATCTGATTCTAATCATTTATATGGAAACATGCGAGCGGGGTGTTCTATACATAGAGTTTTTAGAAAATCGGACCATGAAATAAATAGTCTCTCTAAATAACATTGTTGCTAGAAGAGACTTACATTTCACCAATATGGTCATAGGTGACTTGACCTGAATCCTGAATGAATTGTGAACTTCTGCCTATGAAGGCAGTCCTTTAATCTGCATTGATGAGAGTGGCCAGTAACACCGACTCAATATGCCTACTATTTTGGAGATTCGTCAGATTTGGGAGCTTGAAATGCAGCTACACAAGAAAGAATTCACTCATTCTCCATAGTTAGAGTAAGTAGAGAAATTGCTCCCCTAAGGGTTGATTCTGAGGCTTGAACAATGTGACGTCACACCTTCTCATGGCCCTAGATTGGTTTGTTTATAGTTGGGCTATAACTTATTGTTCATTAGAAATATCAGTGGTATTTAAGGAGTTAGATGTAACTACAGCGGCAAAACCATAACTTTAGTCCAACTGTACTTACGAGCAATTTGTGAAGGGTCAATGCATTGTTGATCGCTTATATCCAATGGATATAGAAATTTATCTATAGTGTGAATAGTGCAGTTGTCAGTCTTTAGTGGAGTGACCCACAGTTTATGGAAGTTGGTTAATTTAATTAAAGTGTTTAATTAATTAATCAAGTATCACTAGAGCTTCAATCTATAGGTTCATAAGGTCCCATCGGTAGCTCAATTAGGATTAATGAGAATCGAATTAATTTTGGATTAGTTTGAATTTTTCAAATTAATGGATGAAATTAATTATATAAGATATAATTAACATAAAATTAATTATAATTAATATAATTAATATAATGCATACAATACATTATAATATAAAGTTTTATATGAAAGAAAATAAATATTTTAATTTGATTCAAATATTAATTATATGAATGTGATTCATCTAAAACTATAGGTTAAATTTAATATAAATGTGATTCTATTAAATACTATATGTTAAAATGGGAGAATATTAAATTATAACTTATATTATATATGACATAATATAAACTATAGGTTATATGTTATATTAGATATAACATTAATATATATATAGTAAATTTTTTATTATATATTAAATGATTTTATATTAAAATTTGTTTTAATTCCCCCCCTCTTTTGTCTTTTTTACGTGTGAGTGTGGGTTGAGAAAGTTAGGAATTTTATTCCCTTCTTCCTTCAGTTTCACGTAGAAGCCTAAAAGATAAAGAATCCTCTACAAATATTCTCTCAAATATTTCTCCCTCTCTCTCTCCCAAAAATTAGCACAAAACCCATAAAATTCTCGTGGATTCTCACCCTTCAAAGAATACCAAGGTTACATTGTGGTGGTGTCCGACTTTGGTTCATTGACTACTGTATTTTGGCATGTTTGTGTTCTAAGAAGAACGTTGAGATCGTAATCGGAGAGAAATTTTGTGAATTTTTTTTCGGTCTTCAATGGTAAGTGTTACCCAACCTTTTTTCCTCTCAAATTCTATAAATTTGCATGCTTAGAGTTGCGAATCCATGTTTCCATCTTCTGAATTTATGTATGTTTTCTGTAAAATTAAAATTGGACTACGATCCGCTCCCGTATCAGGTGTACTTCATACATCCTTCAATTTGAACTATATATCCCATATTATTAAGTATACCCCACATTTATAAAACTAAACATGGAAAAAAAAATAATATACACCTCATATTATTAAATATACCTTACGTTTATGAAATATAAACACAAAATAAAATAATAATATATACCTTATATTGATTAATACACCCTAAATTTATATGGAATATAAACTTAGAATGGAACAAATATATAAAGACATACAAATATAAATCTACTCTGTCGTCGTCAATTAGAGTCGCAGTTGCAATTTATTAGAGAGCATTAGTAGATAATCTTGTAATCCATTGGAGTCCACAAACCCTTGCAATGTCACTGTTTGGTTATTAGAAAAAAAATCCTAGGAAACCATTTTTTTTTTTTTTTTTTTTTTTTTTTGTCCATAGATATATGGGAAGATGAAGACAATTAGAAGGAAAAGTCAATGGTTATGTAAAATATAACCTTTTTTTTCCTAACTTTTATTTTAATTACAAAAATACTATAATGGATAGAGTAGTACTTTGAAAGATGACTTAAACTTCAAGAATCCATTCACAGCGAAACTCAACTGATGGAGTACGAATCAAATGGAGGATTTTGTTCCTGTCATTCCAAATCGCCCAAGCGGTGATACAACCAGTCGCCAACTTATCAACATCAAAGATTGTTAGCCAATTCACGCCATAACTCCATACTCGGCAGGTGTTTCATAATACCCAACTAACATTCCCCAAAAATAGAAGACCAAATCTGTTTCGACCTAGGACACCAAAAGAGAGCATGACTAGCAGATTCTTCTTTCCTTCTACACACGGGGCACCAAGTACACACTTCCATCCCTCTCCTACCTAACGGAAATCTAGCAGGAAGATACTCATAACATGACTTCCACACAAAGATAGCAACTTTAGTAGGGATGCGGAGCTTCTAAAGACGTTTCCACTAATCAGATAAAAGGAATCGAACAATCACCACTGGTCATGGAACGTTTCAAGATTGCACTTCTGTAAGCACTCCTAACAGAATACTCGCACTTTTTTTCAAAGTACAAACACCATTGATCCTCCATATTAGAGCGACTAATGGGAATTCTAAGGATTTCTTCCACATCAATCGGGAAAAGGTCTAACTGAAGTTTTTGGAAAATCCCATCCACTAGACGGGGTTATATAATCAACCACTAAATGATTATCATCTCGCATATTTGGAGAAATAACCCGAAAATAGGGGTGTTGTTGTGCCTAAGGGTCATCAAATAAACATGTCGAACAACCATTACCAATGACCTTTCGAAGCCCATTAAAAAGCAAATCCCTACCCCAACAGAAACTTTTTCGTAGATAAAAATCAAATGAAGTGTCACGTGCCTCCAAAATAGAATAAGCAGGAAAGTAACGACCCTTCAAGACTCGACTCACTAAAAATGATGGATTTTTAAGGATTCTCCAAACCTGCTTAGACAAAAGAGCTTGATTAAAGAGTTCAATATCCTAAAAACTGAGTCCATCCAACTTCTTAGGCACACGAAGTTTCTCCCACTTAAGCCAATGAATCTTAGCATGTTGGGATTAGCGTCCTAAATCTCTTTGTTCTTGTAGTTTGTAAACTTGTATAAAAAAAAATTGTTATTAATAAAATAAAAGTTATTTTATTTTGTACATTAACTCAATCCAATAAACTAAGGTCCAAGGCTATTTTATGAAACTTGAACAATATGTGGTAGATATACAAGTGGATCATGCTCAAGTAATAACCTAAATGACCTGTAGTATATGGATAAGGTTGGGTATCTTATCCTGGTGACACTACAGATACAGTCCACTTTGTAAATTTTATAAAAGTTGTAAGTGTTACAAATGATTTGATCTAAATCATTCATGTGAAGACATGCGAGTGAGATTATCTTATACAAAGAGTTTGTATAAAACCGGACCAAAAAATGATTAATCTCTTTCTTTAACACCATTGACTGAAGAGATTAACATTTCATAAAATGACCATAGATAATTCGACCTCAATAATGAGTGAGTTATGAACTCCTATTTATGAGGGCAATCCTTTAATATGTATGGGTGAGAATGACCGATTTCGCTGACTCAATCTGTCTACCATTTTGGGATTTGTCCAAGTAAGGAGTTGGGAACATAACTATACAAGATGGAATTCACTCCTTCCCGGTTCTAGGGTAAGTAAATGAATTACTCCTTTAAGGGCTGATTCTGGGTCTTGAGCAATGAGAGTCCTCACTCTCTCTAGTCAGAGAGAAGTCTAGTTTATAGTTGGATTATAACTAATTGTTCATTAAAAAGATCAGTGGTACTTAAAGAGTTAAATGTAATTACAGGGGTAAAATGGTAATTTGACCCAGCTGTAGTTATGAAGGATTCATGAAGGGTCGGCTTACTATTGATTAGTCATATCCATGGACACAGAACTATATCTACTGTGAAACTCGGATTTCAATTTTCCTACTTAAGCAGGTAATTAAGGAAATTAACTAAGTATAAGTTAAATCCTAAGTTAAAGAGAAGGAAATTTCTAAGTGTTGAAGAGATTTTCTTTGAATGGCTTTGAGATAAGCCTTAACTAGTGAAAATTTGGCTAAGGGTAAAGTCAAAAGAAGCCTTGTGTTGGGTGTTAGGAAACATTAACGCATGAGATGAGGCTAAGTGTAACACTGAAGCCAAAGGCAACCATGTGTTGAGCTTGTTTGGATGCATGTTGGCCGAGACGTTGGCAAGAGGCATTGCCAAGAGTTTCTCATGTGTTGAGGCTGCATCAACAAGAGTGGAGAGAGCGAGATAATGAGCGTAAGGCGTTGGGCAGACAATAGTGTAGCAACAGGCGGCGCTAAACGATGTAAAGTGATGCGTTAGACGATGGAGCTACATGATAGACGTTAGCACTACATGATCAGTGTAAACGCTAGACGATAAGCGTAGAAGCTGGACGATGGCACTAGATGATAACGTTGGATGATAGCGCTAAACGATGAGTTTAGGCACTAGACGATAAGCGTAAAGACACTAGACGATAAGCGGTCGTTGGACGATAGATGCAAGCGCTACACGATGAGTGTGAGCGCTACACAATAGGCAGAGCTAGACAATGGGTGTTGCACGATAAACGCAGACGCTAGGCAATGGCGTTACACGATAAGTAGACGCGTTAGACGATGGGCGATGGTGTTAGACAATAAGGCATCAGCGTTACACGATGAAGCTAGACGATAGGCGTAGGAGCTATGCGATAAGCTATGTGCGAGATCGTTGAGAGAAAGATCATTGAGAGTGAGATCGTTGAGAGCAAGATCGTTGAGAGCTAGATCGTTGAGAGCAAGATCGTTGAGAGTGAGATATCACTAAACGATTGAGCTACACGACGGGGCATAAGTGCTATGCGATAGGACGCAGGCACTAGACGATTGGCAACAGCGAGAGGGATGAATGTTAAGCGACAGCAAGAGATTCATTGGAAGATAGAATTGTGCGATGAAGTGCAGGAGCTGCACGATGGACTAAAGGATGGAGCGGTGTTGAGGCTTGCATTATGCAAGGCTGATGAGCTCATCCGGACAAATGGCTTTACCGAGAGGTGGTTAGACTTGAGTTAAATAGGAGCTGGACAAATAGAGTTTCATGCAAAGAAGTCTTATGCATGAGGAAGACAACTCAAGCAGGTGAGTGGCATAAGAGTAGGTGAATGGAAAGGAAGTAGGTGGTGGCAAAGCATGGTGCAAACACTCAAAAGTAGGAGGTGTCTTGCGTTGAAGGCTTAGTAAAGATGAGAAGGATCTGTTCCTTTAGCTTATAAATACCACCACAAGATGTCTCTTCAATTCATAAGTCAAAACCTCTTTAAAGAACGAAAGAAAGAGTGTTAGAGGGTATATTTCGAGGAGATTATGCGTTGATCATAAAGGGCATGCGTTGGTAGCAAGACCATGCGTTGATAATGAAGTTCCAAAAAGAGGAGATGTTGCCAGACAGTGAAGTATGGAAGTAGTATCAACTTGGGACGAGGAGTTCTCCTAGAATACTCGTGTGTTTTGAGAGATTTCAAAGCCACCTGAAAGCTCTGAGAGTCTAGTTTTCAGGGTAAGGCTTTGAAGAAGAAACTCCAAGGAATCAGGCTGAAGGGTTAAGAAAAGACAAAAGGGTCGAGTGGCCGAATAAGCTTGGGCCAGTTTTGATGTTTTGATGATTTCGGCCAAACCATGAGAAATTCTAAGCTAATATTTTAAGGTAAGTTTTCTGAGACATTTTAGAGTATGTTTGTAGAAGGAAGTATCTCAAAATAAGTCTTAGAACTATGAGTAATCTGAGCTTAAAGTTAAATCTGTAATTTAGGGTTCAAAAGGGAGCCCGAGGGAACCAAGAAACTTCTAGAGAAGAAGATTCCCACCTTACTAAGGTGAGTAGTATTTTCTTTAAGTCTTAAGCATATTTATTAGAGTAAATTTTATATACTTATGCTGTAAATGAGTAATTAGCATGAGAATGAGATTGTGTGATTAAGATGGTCAAGAGGTCAATAGACCTAATTCCTAAGCCCCAAGTGGAACCTCACAGGATGGTCAGAGGACCAAGAGGTCTAGTTCCTATGTGGGAAGAACCCTGTATGGGATGGTCAGAGGGCCAGTAGGCTAGCTTCTGAGTCCATAAGCAGTGATCTATGTGTACATAGGAAACAAAGGGGATGCAAGAGAGTAAGCATTTATGATTAGTATCAATTTAGTTATCTACTATACGTGTAGATAGAGTTGAGATCGGACTCATTCAAAGCTGAGGTTTGAGTATTAATCTCGTATATATGATATGCTTGTTATTTATGAGTTGAAATAGACTCTAGAAGTTACTTACCACTTACTGAGTTTTGTGAAGCTCATCCTTTTCTTTCATGTTTTTCATCCCAGGTAGTGAAAGGTGAGGAGTTCCAGGATGCTACTAAAGGTCTGCCACAGCCATAGTCATACTTCTGGGGTTTTAGAATGGTTATTGTAAACTTTGTCGTTAAAGTCTTGGAACTATATAAACGTTACACTGTTGTAATAAAATGGGCTTAACCAATCAGTTGTTTATTTCCTTGACTTTAAGTTTACTGAGAGTAAAGAGGTTTCAGTTGGGCAGTAAGTATCACAAAAGGGTGGTATCTGCAGTCCCCCATGCCTCTCCTCGGGATTAGGAGGCGGTTTCGGGGTGGAGTGTGACATCTACAGTGCGAAAACAGCGGCTATGGGTCTTTCATAGAGTGACCAGTAATTAATGAATGTTGGTTAATTAATTAAAGAGTTTAATTAATTAATCTCGTATCATTAGAGCTTTTAATTTGTTGGTCTATAAGGTTCCCTTGCTAGCTCACTAAGGATTATACAAGGGACAATTGTTTTGGAAATAATTTGAATTGTTCAAATTATTTAAGGAAAATATGATATTAATATTATTAATATAAAGTACAGTGTATACTGATACATTATAGTTAATTATGAATATGATTCATAAGTAATAAAAGAGATAAATATTTGAACAAGATTCAAATTAATATAATATATATTGATACATTTTAGTTTTTTATAATACTATATAATATATGAATATGATTCATATAAATACTATAGGTTAAAACTAATATGAATGAGATTCATATTAAAACTATAGTTTATAAGAGAGAACTGCATTTTAATGTGATTTAAATGCGTATTATATAGTTAATTAACTAAGTGTTAGTTAATTAATTATATAATATTATATATTATCATAATATAAGATTAATAACTCCCCTAAGGAGTTTTTGGAATGGTTTTTATTGGGAGTTAATTAACTCCTTCTCTTCTCCTTCGGTATTTTGTTTTTTCTGTATTAAGAATACAAATGGTAAGATACACAAAATGTGAAAGAAAAACGAAAAGGATTTCTCTCTTAATCTCTCTGAGTATTCCCTCTGCCAAAAAAATTTTTGGAGCCCACACATCCATCTTATCTCTTCTTCGAAGAATAGCAAAGGCTCCGAGTGGTGGTGTCAAAGGAAGCACGTTCACTGTACTATCTTGTTTGAGGGAAGAATCCTCGTACGTTGAGTTCGTGGTAAGAGATCGTGTTGTTCGTGACTTGGAGAGGAAACACCACGAAGAGGAGTCTTCAAAGGTAAGTTCCTCGTGATCTCTTCTTCGTCTTTTAGTAGTATGCTAAGCATAACATGTTTGTTCTGTTTATTTTCTTTGTATTTTACTTTTTCAATATTGAACTCCAAATGCACGGCGTTCACACGCTTCTGCAAAAAATTTGATTCCTTTAGTACCACCATAGTTCGCCCACCAAAATTTAGCACTAGGTCTCATAAGAGATCCTTAGGAATATGGAAGCAACTCATAGCATAAGTAGGAATTTTCTGAGCCACACTCTTGATGAGAACTTCCTTAGCACCAATGGAGAAGAACTTTTCCTTCCATCCCTGAAAGACTTTCCAAACACGATCTTTTATGGGTTGAAAATCTTTAGATTTTTTGCATGTGAACATCGAAGGAAGACCAAGATAAGATCACAAATTTAAACCGATTTGATATGACATATTCTTTTAAGATAATCTTTGCAATCAGCTGGAACATTGGGAGAAAAAACTATCAAGGACTTCGCAAAATTATCACTTTGCACAGAAGCCAACTTATAAGTTTGGAGAATTGACCTTAAAAACACCAAATTCCCTGGCATTTGCTTTTATGATAATCAAACTATCATCTCTAATTAGATTACTAAGCTAAGACACATGAACCATAGGTAACTGACTTCTCAGGTAAGCATTTGTTGGGTAAAATTTAACTTTCAAAACAAAAGGGAACCAACCTTTTGGTTGAGAATCCTACGTTGAAAAATTTGGTATTGGAAGCCTCCCTTATGTACTCTAATCTTGAGCTTTGGGTTTGGGCCTCAAGGGGTACCCATGTTTTGGAGGGAGTGAGGAGATAGACCAATATGGGTTCAGTGGACGTCCACACACACGCCGTCGTCGCCGTCCGTCCAGTCGATCGGGCGAGGCATGTGTGATTTCGGAAATCCTAACCCTAGATCAATTAGTATAACCCTAGTTAGAAATCCTAACCCTAAAGAGGAAACTAACCCATAAGCTAGCAAAAGAGCTAGATACCCTGGCAAGAAGCCATAAATGATGAGATGGACTCACTTGAGTTAAATAGGACTTGGCACTTAGTAGATCTTAGACAAAGAGAAAACGTCCTGTTAATTTGAGAAGTTGTTCAAGAACACCGATGAAGTCTTGGAAGGGTTCACATTATCAAAAGTTTCCTGTTATCCTGGAAAGGTTCAGCGATGCTTATTGGAACTCTCTTTCGAATGATTCAAAGGCTACAAGTGGTTATTTCTTTAATATAGCTGGTAGAGCTGTCTCTTGGAAGTCCAAGAAACAGACTATTTTAGCCCAATCTACGATGGAGTCAGAAATGATAACACTAGGAGATTCCTTTATGGGAAAAGCCGGTACTAGCCATATTGATCCATTGCGATAGTACTGCAGCAATTGCAGAAATTCAAAACCGTTATTACAACGGAAAGAGACGTCAAATACGTCGTAAGCACAATACCATTAGAGAGTTTCTCACTACTGGTGCAGTTAGAGTGGATCACATACGGACTGATGAAAATTTGGCAGATCCTTTGACAAAATGACTGGCCAGAGAAAATGTTTTCAGAACCTCAGAAAGGATGGAACTCATGCCTATAGAAAGATAAATCATAGTGAGGAAAACCCAACCTGTAGACTGAAGATCCCAAAAAACAGGTTCAACGGGTAATAACTAATCACGAGTGATATATAGTGAATTATGCTAAACCAAACACAGAGTTCCATTCCTATGACTTCAAATCTGAGCATGATATCCTGAAGTGTAAGAAAGGTTGAACTCAGTTCTTAATGAGATCTATACTTGATGACAAGTGGGGTACCTAGCTACAGGAGTACTCTTGATAGACTCATCTATGTGAATGTGGAAGTGAGGGTCGTTTCCTATAGAGTTTTTAGGCAAACTCTCTAGAGCATTCACTAAACCGAGATACACGTGCTAGGCCTTAAAGCACGGGCTTTCGTACTACACCCTAATGACACTCTGTGTGAGATGCTGTTAGAGATAGAGTTCAAAACCAAGGGTTACTCTGGTATATTCTGAATCATCTACACTATGTAAAAGTTCAAGCTGTAAGACACCTTTGCTTATACACAGTGTTGTATAGACTGAAACTGCTCGATGAAAAACTTTTCTCTCCTTCTTTTTTTGTTTAAATTTCCAAGTGGGGGATTGTTGGATGAAAATTTAACTTTCAAAACAAGAGGAAACCAACCTTTTGGTTGGAGAATCCCACATTGAAAATTTTGGTATTGGAAGTCTCCCTTATGTACTCCAATCTTGAGCTTTGAGTTTGGGCCCCAAGGGGTACCCATGTTTTGGAGGGAGTGAGGAGATAGACCAATGTGGGTTAGTGGGTTTAGAAATGATGTGTGTTCCAATCGGTAACAATGCTTTTAGAAAGCCTATAACGAATTTCTGTTTTGTAGGTTTGTCGTTCTGAGGGTCCTCTCGTTTCCACGAGAAGCATGAAAAGACCCATAGGCTTTGTTCATATCAAGTTTTAAAGCCGCATAGCCCATCTTACCCCTTTTCTTTTTGTTTAAAAAGGATAAACAGTCGTGGCTCGCAATAATATTATCAGTGATAAGGCGATGCAAAAACAGATTGGTTTAAAGAGATATCCCCAATGTAAACCTTAAGCCTATTAGTTATAGCCTTGGTAACTAATTTATAGGTAACGTTACCATGGGGTCCTTGACCTTCGGAATAAGAGCAAGAAAAGTTTTGTTCCACTCCTTTATTGAAGCTTTCCTATTCAGAATTATCAGGAAGCAGTCAGTGATGTTTGGCCCAACAATCGACCAATATTTCTTATAGAAGCCAGCTGAAAAACCATCAGGGCCGGCGCTTTATTGGACTGAAAACTCTTTACATATCCAACATCATTTCAGTAAAAGGTTGAAGAAGAGACTTTTTCATTTCAGAAGCCACTTTTTGTGGAATTCCCTCGACAACTGCATTCACCATCTCTTCCGATGGGTTAGAGGAGGAGAAAATGATTTCAAAATATGACAAAAATAAACATTTTGGATCCCTTCTTCACTTTCTAACCACACCTCATCTGAATTCATGATGCCTTTAATGTTATTTTGACGATGCCTTTTTGAAGCCTGATCATGGAACCACTTGGTATTTCTGTCGCCCCATTTAAGCCAATGTACTTTTGAGTGTTGTTTCCAATAAATTTCTTCCCTGACCTCTTCTCCTATACTTTGTTGCGATAAACAATGACTCAGTTCATCGATGTGGGTTGTATCTCCTTAGGCAGTAGGAGGCACATCTTTCCCCGCCAAAGAGCCCAGGTCCAGCTTCTTTTTACAAGAAAAATCCTTTCATCATCTTATAGTTAACCCAAAAAAAAAATGTTGAAAAATTGGATAGTATTGAAATTAGTTAATATGAGCACTTTTTCATCATTTTTTCTTCCGTTTTTCTCTACTTATTTAGAAAGAAAAATGATGATAATTTTTCCAACATTTTAGAATGATTTTCAGAGAGAATTAATTTCACTCAGGTAATTTTGAATCGATTTAAATAGAAATGAGTAAAAATAAATATGAATCAGTACTTGGCAAAAATCTTGTTGGTATCTGAGAATTCCCTAATTTGACCAAAGATGCAAGTCGAACCAGGGACACAAAATGGGTCCCCAACCGGGATGGGAGGATATCTCCACCCTATCCTCAACTTCGTTAGACTTTTAAATACGTTTTTAAAAATATAGAATATACATTTTATGATTATAAATATACTGTATTTTATTACCAAAGAAAATACTAATTCAAAGACTTGTCATTAAATAAATTAGTTAAAGAAACTCAGTTTTACTTTCAATTCTCTTTGTGAAAAAATAAATGATTGTAAATTTATAAATTTCTATTATTTGTTTTTCTTTAATTGTATGCATTTGTGTCAATAAACGTTTGTTTTTTCAATAAAAAAGTGCAATTTCTAGAGAAAGAAAGGCTTCAACTCATATTATAAAATATTAATTAAAAAGTATATAACAAGAAAAATAGCTAATAAAAAAATTACGAATAGAACCCTACAACGACTTGATAGGACCGGAGATGGAGATTAATGTCTCTCATAGGGGTGTTCATGAATTGGGTTGGGTTTTGTTCAGGTTGTAAATTTCTTGAATCCAAATAATTCTTATTAAAAAATAAATCCAACCTAACCCAGCCATGAAATATTTGGGTTGAGTTGGTTCGAATTAATCGGAACATTTATTTAAAAAGTTTTCTAAAAAGAAACAAAACGTAAATATGTAAAATATAATTTAATTATTTTCATATATTAAATTAAGATTAACAACTCAATTTCAATTTATATAGTGAAAAGTTGCAAAGAAACTACTTTAAGAGTTGTTGAAGAATAAATTATTAAATAAAATATTTAAATTAAATAAAATTAAAATCAATATATGTATATATATAAATAATTGTGTTATAAGTAAAAAAATATATATATTTTTTAAAGTTAATAATAAATTCGGGTTGGTTTGGATTGATTTGAGTTATATTAGATGAACTCATGAACCAATTCAACCTATAAAAATTTTATTTATTTAAACCCAATCCAAACCGCACGAGTTACATTGGATTGATAGACTTTTTCGGATCATCGGATTTTTTGAACACCCCTAGTCTTTCACATGGGACGAGGATGAAAAGTCCCCTCGAATCCATCCCTTTGCCAACCCTAATAAAAAAATAAGTTGATTCAAATATAAAAGTTCAAAATTTAAATGATACCATTATTAGTTTAGTAACTCAACTCAAAAAGAGAATAAAGGGTTTCTCTTTGTTATAAACTTCAGGGGAAACAGAATCAATTTTAACCAAGATTTGTCAGGTACCAATTTAAATCTATGTTGTAATTAACCCACTAAATTGAACAAAAACAAAATACACACCTCCGTAAACTCATTAATTTCGATACCATAAAGATTTTCGCTTGACCAATGTACAAATTAAGCATTAAATAATTCTCTAAATTCACAAATTCCATTCAAAATGTATCTAACATCATTTTTGTATAAAATTTTATCAATTTTGTAAATCATTGAACACATTTTAAAATAAATAAATAAAGGTATTCCAATGATATTTAGAGCGACAATTTACTTGAGAATTAATTAATATTGCAACACGGTTTTAAATTCAAACTGCAAACACTTATCTATGTCTGAGGTATACAATTTCCTGCCATTCATATAGCTTGACGAATTTAGAATCAAAATTGCTTTTTTTTCCCCAAACTTTATAGAACATATTTACTTGATATCAACACATAACCTCTTAGCAAGCAAATGAAATGAGTGATTGGAGCAGGTGACTTGACATCTATTTCATCTAAAGCTATTCTCTTCAATTTTTAAATGAGTTTTGTAATAAATTTTCGTTAACAAAAATTTAGAGCAAGAGTTAAGAATGGAATAAAGTGCAATATGTTTCCTCACTAGTATAATTTTAAAACATAATAACAATAAATTGATTTTTTTTTAAGAAAGAAAAATAGTAAGCAAACTTTCCCTCATCAAGAAAAGAATGAAAAAAAATTGAAATTGAAACGTAGATCCCATGATTAACCCTAAATTTTATATCCTAATGTGTTGATCCATTTTTTCCCTAAAAAAATTGAATATAATCATTAAAAATTCCTTGTTTAGCAAAACTTTAACCTATTACTTGTGATTAATTAACCTACTTTGATAAATGTAGGTGAAAATCAACTCTCTTCTAATCTAAGTTCATTCATTTTCCTTTATAATTTTCGAGCTACTTGGACCCATTTTCTTCCGAGCTTCACAAAGCTAAGCTCTCAATGTCTATGTTTTGAGCCTTTGAATTTTCATTCCCAAGCTGTCCCAATAAGCATATTCATATCTTGTCAGAGAGAAGCCCTATTGATTGCTAAAGAAACTCCCTTATAATAAAACTTCCATGAAGGCTGCCACTAACTTATGTAATTTCCCCACATTAAGCACAGTATTCAGCAAGTCTACTAGCCTGCCATTGCTAGCACTTTCACAGCTTCAACAATGAAGAACATAGACATTCGTGTGGGCTAGCTCGTCGTCCATCTGTCTGTCATCTGCTCTTTCTTTTATCAGTACAACCGTCGTCGTCACTTTGAACTCATAAAATTGAACTGAACCATATGGAACCTATTTAAGAAATCATAGGGCTGAGTGATCTCCCAAATGTGTAGAGCCCTATACCAATTACATCATTTCCATACTTTCTGTATCTTCACCCACAAAGTAGGGCAGAGGGAGAAGACAGTGATATCAATTTAATTATCTCAAAATATGCACTAAATACCGCAAGTCCTTACCACCACAGCTCGATATGATTTGGCTCTTGCTTCGTTCACAGGCTCGTACATTCAGAGATCAACGTCAATGACGAGTGTGGTATTGTCTAAAACTTGACCTGACATAAGAATGAAGTAATGTATAATAAGTCAATGCTTAGGATAATAAATTTACACAAGCTTCCTTGAATCAAACTGAAACTTAAGGGACTAAAATATATCACAAATATTCTAATGGTCTGCCCTCTTGAAGTAAATAATGATTATGAAGGCGCGAATGTTTCAGAACCAAACTAACCTATAAGTTTGGTTCAACACTTTATAAAATAATCCCTATTGTAGAAGCCCATGAACGCTATCTGTCTCCATATCAAATTCCATTGTCCCAATGTACATGAAGAAAATTTAATGACAATGATTAATGAATAGGTTCTGTGCAAAAGAGAAGATACCTTTAGCACAATATATTCACTGAGAAGGGGGAGGATGCCCATAATACACCATCCCCGGCGGCTGAAGCGGTCGAAAACTAGGTGCTAAAGGTTGCTGTGTGAAAGGGACTGGTTGTGTTTGTATCATAGGTGATGGTTGTTGAGCTAAGGGTATTGGCTGTTGCAGCATCTGCTGGGTCAAGGGCACCACTGGACTAACCATATGGGGCATAGGCGGTGGTGGTACGGGAGTTGAGCTTGGAAGACTACCATAACCATACGGGGTTAAGACTCCATTTGAGAGCTGCAAATATTGCTGGGAAGGTGCACTCGGAAGCATCTGATACTGAGTTTGTGAATTCGGGGCTTGGCTCTGCATAGTTGGTTGGGGCACCATAACTGATTGATATGTATGATTAGTGGGAGCAGGAAGGGGCTGCATAGACATAAACACGTTAGGATCTGAACCAACTTCAGGTTTTGTAATAGAACCGGCAGAGGGACGCATGGGCTTCGATGCAAACGCATTCAATCCATTGTTGGTCTTTGCTAGACCCGTATTCTTTGCCTCCTCAGCCGCAAATGTGGAGAGAACTGATGTCATGATCATTTGAGAGGAGCTAGAAGCCGCAAGCTTGTCAGCAACCTCTGCTGCAATGGCTGCAGCCGACTTCTTAGGAGTCTGTCCTGCTTTTGCATTTGAATCAGTGGTGGAAGTTTTCGATAGATAACCTTCATCATTTAGCCGGTTTTGCATATTTTTAGCCTCTTCTGCCTGAGCCTGAGCTACCTGTAGATTTTGAAGTTTGAAATGAAATGAGTAATGATAACAAAAAATTTCAATCGTCATCACCCATCAGATTCACATGAATTATAAGTAATCCACGGTAAACTTCATTTTTCCTCCATATGAGCCAGTCAGTCACCCACTTCCATATTACAAATCTATAAACATTCCTGTTGAAGTTCTAATAAATACCTCCATATAACTACCCTGTCACTCACAAGCAAAACAAGTCTATTTCACTCAAGAAAATACCTGCATCTGGGTTCGAATATTCTCCAGCTCTGATTCCTGCAGTTGTCCAGTTTCCCAAATTTGTCAGTTCATAGTTCATAATGTAATACAGAAATCAAATTTGTTCAAACTTCTAAGGACATTGAGAAATGATTGATCAATATACCTGAACATGCAGGGCTTCTTTTAACTGAGAGATCAGTGCCAACCGACTGGCTTCAACCGATTGTAGTTTCTCAATACACTGTTTCAGAATACTTTCTTCCTCTTCCAGTTCTTTGGCTAACTTCTTACGCTGGGGATTCTTTGCTGGTGGATAGTGATAGAAACTCAGAGACTGTATAAATTGGCAATTGAAAGATGGGATACTAGAAAATTTAAACTAAAAATGCAAATTTGGATTCCTTTCAAAAACATTTTAGACCATGCAAACAATAACATTAAATCATTGTTACCATACCCATGGAACAAGCAAAATCAACGTCATTTTCCATCTTCCTCACACGTTGAACCGCAGAATTACAGTTGGTCATCTCAGTTTCTTCATTAGAATATTCACTTAGGACCAGGTGGAATGCTGACACAATTTTTTCAGCTGCACTTCCAATAGACAATTTCTGCGTACCAAATTAAAACAGAACAGTCGTGGAGAATCAAAACAAAGTCTTGCAATAACTTCTGGTGCCACCAGAAGAAAGAAAAAAAGAAAAAGAAGCTGAAGATAAAATGGTCACACACCGTTCTAATTGACCGTGAATCTCTTTTGACAATTCTGACTGATCGAGTACGCTTTTTACTAAACTCTAAAGGAGGAGGTGCTTCTTCCCCAAGTATTACATCTTTGATTCGAGTCCGAGATCCAAATACCTTCCTTTGTTCCCATATATCTACCTAAAAATGTGCAAGCACAATTTGATTGACATATTCAAAGGAAGGAAGGAATAGAAGCCATAAAATAAGATTCTGGAAGTACTTCTTGAACAATTTTCATGCTCAAGGAATCCACAGTTTCTTCATTTTTACTAAACATAACAGACAACAATCTCAGACACTCAATAAAAAGAAGTAGCTGTCCTAATAAATTCCATTAATTGCATCTTCAATTTTTGTCAGTACTCGACAACAAATTTAATAGGAGAATCTTACAACATCCATGAGGGTCAGACCACTCATCCAATAAGAGGAAAGAAAATAACTCAAACTTACCAATCTGGAAATTACATTCTTTCCATGGTTGTCACCGTTCTCAAGGACATTCTTAAGCGCTGATGGAAGAACCTTCCAGAACTCAGTAACAAATTCATTTCCCTTACGCTTGCTGTTTTGTAAAATGTCATTAGCAAGATACAAAAGAGGAACTTTCTGGACCATTTCTGAATTGTGGAACTGCTTATCCCATGTTGCAACAACTAGTTCAGCCTTGCCTCTATGGAATATACACCAATGTGACAAAGCTATAGGAAAATAGTTAAGTATGACAGTAACACCTTTTGTAGCAAATCCAACATTGATGGCACAAGCTAACACCAAAGGTAACAGAATTAAGAAACACTCTCTAATAAGCAACAATACCAAAGAGATTAATTACAAAAACCCTTACTGGTTGCATTTTAAGAAGAAACAATATTTGAAATGTGATACCCAAATTCCATAAGATCTCAATCCAAGCTCAAAAGGGTAGAAAGTAATCAACCTCTAGGGAATTAAAACAACAGTAGCAAAAGTGGGCAGGCTCAAACAAATACAAAATAAGCAGCAAATTATCAATTCGAAGCAAAGAACTTCAAACTCCACCTAATTAAAGACAAGAAAAAAGAAAAGCAGAAACCCAGCAAATGGGGCAACAAAAAAGGATACTTTCAATACACTGCTGCGTGCTATTGAGCTTCGACAGCTTATCAGCAAGTATTTGCTCACTGAACACACTATTCATTCCAGTACAGCAGCAGCAGCAAACTAGAGCGTAAACCCAATAACAAAACGGAACAGTAGAAATCCCTAAAAAGAAGGAAGATCTCGAAGGCCCAATCAAGCATACGCAGTTGAGGTAAGCGAAGAAAACCCAGAATCGAGGGAAGAAAAGGGAATTGAAGCCCAGAAAAGAGGAAGCGGAAGGAATCAGAAGGAGATGAAAGTAGAGGAAGGGGAGCGGTTGGGAGAAAATGCAGAGAAACGGGGTAAAGGGAAGGGAAGAATTTGAGTGAAATGGGAAATTAGGTATTGGGTATTTGTTGAAAGGAAGAAGAAAAGGAATCGGAAGAGGAATCAGATGACATTGAAGGAAACAGAGAAGGGAAAGAGAGAGCTGCAGAGGAAGAAGAGAAAATGGGGTTTTAGAAGAAAATTGGAAGAAATTTGGGGAAAGTTTTGGCGCAAACAAATAAAAATAAACGCATCTACGATTCATGTAGCCCGCTTCGTACCACTTCCCTTCAGTTTTTTTTTTTTTTTTTTTTTACTTTCTTGTTTAATATTTTTATGACGCATATTTTATGTTGAGCTAATTCACTAGTAATTTATGTGTATTTAGTTTTTAAACTTTTAAAAATATTTAATAAGTCTTTAAATTTTTGTTCAAATAAATTTATATAAAAATAATAATTGACATATATTCTATTTACTTTTGAAAATTACACAAATTTCAAAATTCAAAGATTGAAATAGAATATCTATTAGAATTTTCACTTATGTCTCTTAAAACTTATTATGTAAAATTAATTTTATCGTTAATTTTCAATTTCATCAAATTAACCCTAAATTTAGTTAAATGTTCCAATTTCTACCTTTTTTTTATTTAACTTCTGCTAATTCATACCACTAGTTTTAACAAAAAGTAATAAAAATATATGTGAATTTACTCATTTTAATAATATCAAATTTTGCATACAAGTTGAACATTAAATAATTTTAACAAAATTTAGCTCTAAGGTTGTTTTTCTTTTAAATCTGACCAATTTTGTTTCTACATACGTTTTACAGTTCATTGAAGGCTTGACAAACTTTCAAATGAAAACTTATCAAAAGTAAAATTTGTTGTGATGTTTCTTTAAGTTTGATGTTATGATTGCAATACTTATCTAAGTTTATAGTGCAATTCGATGAAATTAAAAGTTTGATGTAAAAATTGATTTTTTTCCCTCTTATTCTCCCTTTTTCTACTTTTTTAAAAAAAGGAAAACAACTCAAATCATAATGTCTCTAAATTTTTAAGTTTGTTCAATTATTCGTATGGTTTATTTTAGTCCCTAAAAATTTTATGCCATTCAAGTACCTAAATTTTTATATCTTTCTAGTCCATTTAAGTTCCTAAATTTTTATAATATCTTTCTAGTCTCGTACACTTTTTTTTTTTAATAAAACAATCATTTTTGTCTTTGTTGTGTGATTTTTAATCTAAGTTTACTTGTTTGTGTCACCTATGTTGCTTGAAAATTGAAACCCGCTTATAACAACCTACTAGTACATACTCAAAATTATGTTACCGACTCGTCAAAAACAAAATCAAAATCAAAATAATCACTTTTATAGAATTTGATGAACTGAAGTGGAAATTATGAAAATTTATATATCAAAATAGAACAAAATCTTTAAACTGTTCAAGAATCAAAGTTGAATTTAGAACTCTCTTTTACAAGGACTGTAAAAGTCACCTTGTTGTGTCATTTAAATGGTAGAGACAAAATGAAAACATTCACTTGATCATCGAACATTTTTTTTTTTCAATTTTGGATTTTAAATTTCTCAGTCAATATACAACTTGTAAAACTCCAGAAAAAAGAGAAGAAAAAAGCTGAATAAGCTTTAACTTGATCGAAATAAGAATGGTTCAGAAGTGTACACGGATTGAATTGGATCGGATTATGATATTTTCTAGACTAACCCCAAAAGTTCTCGATGTGCACCTGAGGGTAAATTCAAAAACTGGAAGACTAAAACCACCCTCAATAATTATTATTTAAAAAAAAAAAAAAAAAAAAAAAAAAAAGGTTCAATACAAGTCAACTTGAACCAATCCTTTCATATCCCGAATTCAATATCCAGACTTGTATTTTAGACCCAAACTCTATAAACCAAACACTGGAGCACAGTGGTGAATCTGATCCAAAGAGGTTAGCGTCATGAAATTTTCAGGAAGGCATCATATGATACTACAAATCTAACTCATCATAGGTTCTTTTGTTCCGACAGAAACATGATTACATAACCAAATACAAAGTAATCCTTTTCTTAGAAGTCAATCTCAATATCCTAATTAATATGCAAGAAAAAAAAATACACCTACCGATCCGGTTCTATTCCAAAACCCTCCAATGTCAGCTCTACAGAGATAAATTCCTCCCTGCAAGCACTCAAGACATTCAAAACATGCCACTCTATGCCTTTTACCTTTCCAAAATCTAAACTCACTAAGGAATCCACAGGGCACATCAAGCAGCAGCAAGGATACAACACCTAAGCCCGGCATTGTCTCGACTTACTGCTTAGTGTCTTTTCCCCTTGCTGCTGCTGTTTGTTTTACCTGCACCTGTTCGTCTGATAAAGGTAAATAGTAGATGCGAGGAGTAGCTTTTGTTTTCCTGAAGAGGTCATCTAAGGTGACAATAGGAGTGTCGACTTTATCAGGAAGTGCAGGTGGAGGTGGGAGTGGTAGCTGCTCCCTTGCTTGAGCAAGGTTGTTTGTGGGTGGGGGTGGTGGAAGAGAAGGTGGCGGAGCATGTTGCTGCCTTGGTTGACGAGGTGAAGGCTCAGGTTGCACGGGTGGGAGCACATTAGAGACTGGTGGAGCAACCGCCGCAGGTGTAGGAGTCTGTGGAGCTTCTACTCGATTTTTTACTTCTTGAGGATCAACAAACTCGGCCATAAGAAGACGCCCACCATTTGGTGGCCATTGGAGGTTGTAAACAGCATCTCTAGTCTTCATGGCTTCTTCCACTGATGAGTACTGCATCAAAGCAATTATAGAAGATTTGATGTTATGTCCGGGAATCAAATTCCAAAACTATGCACCCCTTATAAATAGGTAGGAACTAGATCCTGACAACTAGGAGCAAAAAGTCTTACAGTTACGTAGCAATGTGTCTTGATGTGATCCATCCAGAAACTTGTGACATTGCCAGTCTTGCCCAAAAGTTCTTGCACAGCTTTGAGGGTAAATGGACGCAGAAAACGATCAATTCTTAGTGAATTTGTGGGAGGTTTCGGTGATGGTGGAACTGCAGAAGGCAAAAAGGAGGCAGTGAATCAGATGTGGCCCAGCACTTACAATATAGTCAGCTCATCAAATTTAACTCACCAACACGTTCCTTTGATGGATCTTCACTAGCTGTGGAGTCAGATCTAGAGAAGTTGCGTTTCGGAGCAGTGGATTGATGAATGTCCTTTGAATTACTAGTGGACGTATGAGCAGCATTTTGGGGCTCTGGAATTTTGAGGTTTTCAGAATTCCACCTCCGCTGTCTCTTTACGGACTCATTTCCAACCACTGCTTGATCTGCCAAATAAACTCATTAGACAAAACAAAACCAAGATATAAATTTTAATGAAATCCAGTGCAGAATAATGTTCTTCGATCTAATCAACAAGACTGTCACGTCCCCCAATCAAACAGCACGTCAAATTCTAAAACCCCATTCCCCTTTAGACCCCCTTAAACTTAAAGAGGAGATGAAATTACAGTTCAGAGAAACGTAACTAATAGCAACAAGACAGTCAAATAGGTGACTTGCTCTTACATTCATTGCAGAAGGAAAAAGGATCAACTTTTACTGTTTAACAGGGAATATGTGAGAGGTACTTAATGTAATACAGCCAGACTTGGATACCAGCAAATGAAATACAAATTCAAAAAACTTCAATTGATCTTAACCACTCTTACCACATCACATGAAATACAAATTCAAAAAATCACTTCCTTGCTCCCTCTCTACTTGCCTAGGGGTTACCTTTCATTCTTCTACTAACATCATCCTAGAGGTGCAAATGAACATCAACCCTTTACTACCTTCGTACATCTCAAAAAAGAAGAGACTTCTATCCAATGAAATATACAAAAAGTGAAAGCCCAAGACAACAAAACAAAGGGAAAAACAAAGGAGAAAAAACTTACAGATTGGCTATATGATCTCAAGGTTCCACTTTCCTATGATTTTACTAATGACAAAAACAATACCTCCCAATGTTTTCCATCAAAACAAAAGAATGCACTTGATACTAACTAAAAGAGCCAGTGACTGAACCATCCACAATAATTTAACACCCCACCCCACCAAAAATAAATAAATAAATCATCTCCCTTACAAGATTTTGACGACTAAATTTACAAACAGAAAAATGAAAGCTGACTTGGAAAATTAAGGAGATTCAATACCCATAAAAAAATCTTACAATTTACATCCCCAGAGAACAAAATTTGCAGATTACGTGTAGGGGAGGGAATAAGAATTCATATTAACAGGTTACCAAGGAAAATCACAATATGCAATGTTTTTAAATTGAACTCAGAGGAAGGGGGGAAGAACTATTAGCATATCTACCCTTTGTCTCAATTGCTTTTGAACGGCTGTACTGATAATGAGAAATATTTTCTATAAAACGGAGAGAGATTCTCATTCAGGACAGAACTCGGAATTTGCAGAAGAGAGACAAATTAAACGCTAAAGGTAGCATTTTAACAAGGAAAGAAAAAGAGCACAGCGTTCCACTGAAATGGGGAGCGCAATCGATCACCAAAAATTGTCGACTGATACCTCATGGTATGGCCAGAAAAAGGTAATAAGAAAGAAATATGTGTAGATGGACAGATATGGAGACAGAAACCTGTCCATTTAGCTGGAAATGAAAGTAAATCCCAGATTGCCAGACAAAATATCAGTTCAACTGAAAACAAGATTTAACAGAACCATGAGCGATCCATTATACTTGCAGATCATCTTACATCTAAAGAAACCTTACCAGAAGACATCCTTCATGAATGAAAGAGGTACAAATAATTGAAAAAGACAAAGGAAAATGAAAACATCGAGCAAAAATATGGAAGTTGGCACTTAACATAATTCATCCAACAGCAGCTTTTATTTAAAACCAGAATAAATATGTTTCGTACACTTTATTCATCACTACATGCAAGAAAGCGCAACAACATAACACAGTAATGACTCTGCGCCAAAACACTTGGATCAATTACCAAACAAGCACTAAGGCAAGAAATGTCCTTCCAGTGTCATCCAACATCATTTAGCTACCTACTTCTTACAGAGAAGCCAATGCAGAGACTGCAGTAAACTAAATATCAACTAAACTTCCAAAAACCCAAAAAAAAAAAAAAACCCATAGAAAGAAAGCTAGCAATTGTCTTAACCGCAATTTCTTCTAGACCAATAATTAGTTTCAAGAAACTCAAGCAATAGATAGAGATCCACTCTTCTTACAACTTTTTTTAGGATTGTGGGGTATACAGTGTACTCTAAAACTGCATATATTTTATATATGCAAGAAAATCAAAATAATGAAAATCCAACATATAGCTAACAAGAAGAAGAAGAAGAAGAAGAAGAAACCAATTCCAATAATTGATATAACATTATTCATAGAAAAAAAAGGTAACTGAAATAAAATTCATCATCTCTAATTAAAGTGGCATCCATTATATCGCATATACATAAGTCAAAATATTATATAACATGCAAAGGCTTTAATTTAAAATTCCTAAATATAAACTTATCATGATCAAAATTTTATGTACGGCAGAAAAAACATAATGAAAATTTCAATTCACAAAATCAGCTACTTTATATGCACAAATATTTAATTAGGCTGAGAAAACAACACAATTTTCATTTATTTCCTTTCATGGTGACTTGGTTCAGGCTTGGGGGAAGAGGAGAGGGTCTGGATGTAATCATTACCATGAAGCCTTCTTTTTTCAGCAGGCAAAGATGAAACGTCATTCTCTATATCAATATTCTTTTTGTCTGCAGATGAGCCTCGCACTGCTATGTCTGCAACCTTTTCCTCTTTGGATATAAGGCCCTCATTTTTTACATTCTTATCTCCCATTTCTTCAGGATTATATCCTGAATCAGTCTTATTCTCTATTGCATCTTCTATTGAATCATCCCCAGAACTTCTATCTAAATTAAGCTTTTCAGAGAACCCCACATCTTCACCATCATGCTTCTCATGAAGCTCAGAAATTATGTCCTTAACACCATGTTTCTCCTCAACATCTTTCACAATAGGCTCTACAACATCTTTGTTCTCAGGTGACTCCACAACATCTCTGTTTGCAAGTGACTCTTCAACATTCTTGTTCACAGGCGGCTCTTCAACATCCATCGGATGTGATTCGCCAGCATCTGGGACAATAATGCTGGATGATGGTTCCACCATCTCCTGCTTAACATCTAGTTCTAATTTTACATGGTCAGCAGATATATTTTCCTTTAGTTCAATCATTTCATTAATTGTCACAGAATCAGTAGAAATAGAATCAGTTCTTACTTGAGACCCTAAAACAGGGCTGACCTCAGATACCTGGTCGTCTGGAGCAGAAGAGTCGTGCATGAGATCTGCCTGTTGAGACTTCAAATTCTCATTCTCCACCTGGAGCTCCATATTTACATCATCCAGCTGGGACTTTGAATCCTCATTATCCAGCTGGGGCTTTGAATCCTCACTATCAAGCTGGGGCTTTGAATCCTCACTATCAAGCTGGGGCTTTGAATCCTCACTAACCAGTTGGGGCTTTGATTCCTCACTATCCAGCTGGTGCTTTGAATCCTCACTATCTAGCTGGGACCTCGATTCCTCAATCTCCGACTGGACTTTTGAATCCTCATTATCCTTGCTTTCCATGTTTTGCAAACCTTCCACACCTAACGCTACTTCAGATATCACAGTTTCAGTTACAGTAACTTTAGTTTCCACTGTAGTGACATGGATGGACGAGCCCTCTTCTACCCTAGGAGAACCATTAAGACCAACCCCATCTTGAACTTCACCTTCGCCCACAGCTGCATTACTATCATCCTTGTCAACCCGAACTCCAACATCATCTACATTCTCGATCATGTTAGCGTCTTCATTTGATTCTTTCGTCGTTTCAGAAACAATAGACGCATGCTCTTGATTATTGTCACTATCTGTAACTGGAGGGTCATCATCAACACCATTGGTTTCCTCACCATTTTCTTCCCTTTCAATTCGAAGTGCTTCATCTAACCGTTTTACCAAATCTTCCTTCAGGCCCTTGATGGTCAATTTCCGTCTCTTAAGCTCCTCTTTCAACTCCGCAACCTTCCACTGATCAATCGGTCGATTATCAAGAACAGAATATTTCGATTTGGAAGACATCCCGCTAAAGTCAAAACTAAAAATTCAAACCTGCAAAGGGCAAAACGAACCCACCACCAGAGGGATGATTAAGAATCAGCAGAAAATATCAAATGATGCAATAAAAAATATAATAAAATAGAACATTAAAGAAGAAAAAATAGAAAAATGATATTGAAAATGACTCACGGAAGTATTTGCTTCACGTTGCAGACAGTAAAGGATAAACAGAGGCCAAGAATTCCTTAGATGAAGAAATGAAAGGAAAACTGTAACCCTAATTCCATAAGACAAAACCCACCATTAGAGATTAAAAGGGAAAAATCACAGCAGCCATTCAAGAAAACCCACAACAAAAACTCCTAATATTACAACTCCCAAAAGAAAAAAGGAAAAAAAAAGTTTAGAAAAACAAAATGGGTCCCCGAAACCAGTGCCTCAACTCGTCGCTGTAACCTGAAAACAAAGGAAGACGAGAGAAGAAACAGAAGAAGAAAACGAAATTGGTAGAGATAAAAGGAAATGTGTTGTTTTTAACACAAATTTATGTATGGAAATCAATGGCGCAGAAGAAAGCAGAAACAGAGCGAAGAGAGGGTGGGGGGCTTCTAGGGTTTTTTGCTTCGTCGATGTGAGTTTGATAGCGGAAGGATGGGAGGGACTTGTCCGATTAAAATCCAATATTTCGCTTCTTAAATGTCCAAAATACCCTTTTAAAAGAATATGAACAAAGTAAAGAGTTGAGAAACTAGAGAGTAAGTGTATTTTTTATTTAATTGTGTATCTAAAAGGTTCTAATGACCACTATTTATAGAATTTATAAAGAATACATGTGGGGATATATAATCTACATTCAAATGTTTATAACATTTATGAAGTCCATAGTTTATAGAAATATGTCTTGTTAAAATTTAGGAAAAATTCAATGGGATAAAACACATAGTGAAAGTAAAACAAGTATATTATTCATATACTTTAATAAGTGTCTCATTAAAAACCTTGTCAAGAACCTTATGGGACAAAATCATAATCAAGGAAAAAATAGTGCAGCACATCTACTCCCCTCATGAAAACATTACTGGATAACTCTTTGTTGTCACATGCAAATGTAGTGGGTTAGCTTCTCAAATGTTGTTGTAGATAACACATTTGTCAATAAGTTGGCCAAGTCGGCTTTTGCATAAATTTGTTGAATTGTGATGTTGCCTATTTTATGCTTTATCATCTTCATATAAGAACATTATTGGTTTGCTTTGTAAATCATCAAGATTTCAACATGATTTAAAGTAGTTGTTTTTATGATCTGTTTCAGAGACTACCATAAAATATAAAAAAATCCTGTCCATGTATTAAGTAACTTGTTTAAGATCTAGCTCATATGAATTAGATAAATAATTTGCATTTCACAACCAACTATATCACGATTAGATTTAATAGAATAAAATAAATTCACGTAAGCTAATTCTCAAGTAAAAATATAATATATGCTTAACTCTACTCCAACCGGTAGCATATAAACTAGTAAAAATATAAGTGCACTTATTTCCCAAAATTATGGTTCTCTAGGACCTAAAGTTTTTCATTATTTTTCTGATATTAAATGATATAACTTTTCACACCAAGTGAATGAACCACCATAGAAATGTTCAATGATGTAATTAGTCCATATAAGATCTTATATATATATAAATTGATGCAATTCCATATGTTTTATGCTTTATTTGCTAGTTAAGGCAAAACTTATCATCTCAATTTATGTTAATAAAATCTATTTTCCTTTAGTTTTTGCTCAAATCATCAAAATATAGATAAATAATATGTGATAAATCTCATGTTGTGATTTCTTTATTAAAGCCTTATGGACAAATAGGATTTCTTTTATACCCTCATATCAACAAATATTCAATAAGATGACCATATCACATTCGTCAGAAATGATTTATAAGAATCTCTATGATATACATGATTATCTAATATTTGAATCATATGATTGTGATACCTTTAATCCACCACGGATTTTCATAAATAAATATCATTATTGTGAGATTCATATAAACATGGTATGATTGTATTTATAAGATTTGTGTTCAACTTTTTATATACCGCCAGATAAATTAGATATCTCATAGTATTATATATCCACCATTAGAAAATATGTTTTCTCATAATCAATACCAGTATTGAAGTTTTGAAGTATTGATTTTTCTCATAATCAATACTAGTATTAAATCAATTTGGGTTGATTTAATGGATGCCCATTATATTTGGAAGATTCAAACGGAGTATTGAAGCTGAAAACTGTTAGGGTTGATGCTCTAAATCTCGTAGGGTGTAGTTTGTAAACCTTGTATGAACAAACATTTTTGTGATTAATAATATTTGATATTTTATTCACTCTGTTTATGAAATATATGATATTTTAGTTGCATTAACCACAAACCAATAAATTAACATTCAAGGTTATCGTTGTAACTTAATAATGTATGTGGAGACATACATGTGGATCATATTTAAGTGATAACCTAAATGGTCTGTAGTATATGGATAAAGTTGGGTATCTTATCCTGGTGACACTACAAGTATGGCCCGCTTTGTAGGTGGTACAAATGTTGTAAAGTGTTATAAATGATCTGATCCTAATCATTTGTGTATTAGACATGCGAGCGGGGATTATACAAAGGAGTTTGTATAAGACCGGACCACAAAATGTTTAGTCTCATTATATAACGCCGTTCATAATAGAGACTTTCATTTCACTAGGATGACCATAGGTAACATGACTTGAATCCTGAATGAGTTGTGAACTCTTACCTATGAGGGTGGTCCTTTGATTTGTATGGGTGAGAGTGGCCAGATCGCCGACTCAACAAGCCTACCATTTTGGGGATTTGTTTGATTGGGGAGCTGGGAACTCAACTACACAAGATGGAATTCACTTCTTCCCCAAAGTAGGGGTAAGTAGATAAATTGCTCCCTTAAGGGCTGATTCCGGGTCTTAAACAATGTGGCGCCACACCCTCTCTTGGCCAAAAAGGGGTTTAGTCATAGTAGGACTATGATCTATTATTCATTAGAGGGATCAGTGGTACTTAAGGAGTTAAATGTAACAACAGGGGTAAAACGGTAATTTAGTCCAGTTGTACTTACAAGCAATTTGTGAAGAGTCATCGTACTATTGATTGGTTATATCCAATGGACATAGAAATATATCTGTAGTGCGAAGAGTGTAGCTGTCGATCTTTAGTGGAGTGTCTGACAGTTAAAGGATGGTGGACAAAGTAATTACAGAGTTTAATTATTTATTCACGTACCGTTTGAGCTTCAAGCTACAGGTTCATGAGATCCCCTTGGTAGCTCAAACGATTTAGTTGAGAATCAGCTTTTAGGTTAATTTGAAATGTTCAAATTAATAAGAGGGAATTTAATTATATATGATATAATTGACAAAATGTATATGATACACTATAGTTTAACTGGAGGAATAAATCTATGAATAAGATTCATAGTTGTTAAGTTTAATATAAATATGATTTATATTAATGCTATAAAATAGAGAAAAGGAACTATGGTTTATATATTGTATATGATGCAATATTACAACTATAGGCTATAAATATAATATGATAAGTTGGTTATCATATTTATCTATAATTATTAATTATTTGATAATTAATTTCCTTTTTCTCTCTAACCACCTTGGTGGGAAGTTAATCAGTTTTATGGTAAAATGGAATAAAATAAAATATGATTTTAATATTCCAGTAGACAAGAGTCTATGTGATAGACACTTAGACTAAACGATTGAGAGTTCTTTCTATGTGATAGAGTTGTTTTCCTCGATCGCCTTCCTCCTCCAACTTCTAAACACCCTCCTAACCAAAATAGCTAGAGTCCACTACTTCTGGGTTCTCACACCGAGAATACCAAGTAACTAAGTGGTACTGTCCTCTTTTGGTTCAAGAGTTGCATTGTTGTTTGCTGCTGTTTGGAGTGTTTGTGCTCGATTGAGGCGTTCGTGTAAGTTCGAGGGATTAACGTGAAGAAGAGTTCTTCAAAGGTAGAATCTCTTGAACCTTGTTTCTTATTTCAAAAGCATGTTGTAATTTATGTTTTGATGCATAATCTGTATTATTGACTATAAATGTTTGTTTCAATCAAAATGGGATTTGGACGATCCGCTTCCGCTCAAAGTTTCTCTGTAAAACGAGTTCCTTCAATTGGTATCAGAGACAAGTTGTGTTATGATTTCCAAATTCCATTTTTTGTATCGAATCATTTACAGTTTGGTGGATTTTACTTCTGCATTGCATTTAACTATTAAATATATGTGGATGTTGTTGATGGATGTTTCAGGATAGTTGTCTCTCTGTTTTGGCTTTCTGTTTATATTACAAAAGTTAATTTGTAAGGGTCACTGCGTTTTTGAACAATAATTCTTACAATAGAGTCTGTATTCGTTTTGTTTTTTGAGTTGTTCGTGAAGCAGCAGACGTAAAAGTTGTAGTTCGTTTCGGTGGAGAAGACAACACGGTGGTCACATCGTGTAGCTTGATCTAGACGATTGTTTAGATTTTGCTATGCGTTCGTGTAGAGTTGTATGCACGACCGTGTAGCATCTTCTAAACGATCATATGGCTAATGCTACGCGATCGTGTAGAGTTGTCTACTTAGTTGCGTTGGCTGCATGATCGTGTAGGCACTCGAGGGATAAACGATCACATGGTATTTGATACTCGACACAAGGTATGCGTGCTAAACGATCGTGTAGGCTATCATGCTCATCGCATAGTCAGTAGCTACACGATTGCACGCTACTCGATCGTGTAGACTATCATACTCATCGCATAGTCTTTAGCTACACGATCACATGACATGCGTTACTCGAAGCGCGCTGCACAATTGCGTGGACTTTCATGTTCATCGCATAGCCCAAAGCTACGCGATCATTGTTACATGATCGTTTACACTCGATGCTCATTGCTCGACGATTAGAAGGATCGCTACATGATCAAGCTGCAAGGCTTCAAGGCAAGCGGTTCAAGACCCGGTTCACATGTTCCGAACCGGTTGACTTAAACTTTTGTAATAGTTTAGCCTTTACTTTCCGGTTTGAGATATAGTATCTCGGTCTATTAACTTTATTTAAATATGCATACGATGTATATTTATATTATATGTCATAATGTATGTCGTCATATAGTTTTAAAACCCACCGTAGGTTATGCATTTTATTTCATGCACCATTTTATATTATAAGAGTTATAATATATTAGTATGCATGATTTTAAATTATAACTTAAAGCATGCTCATGCATCATATAATATAAGAGTGATAATATATGCATGCATTATAGCATATCATTTATATTATAAATGTTATAATATAAGGTTGTATGTATGTATGAAATGTATGCTATAGCTTAGTTCATTACTTGTTTATATAAAAGTTATATATATTAGTAATGAATGAACATTGCATGAAGCATGACACTACCTTAGGTTTATCTATAAAATTATAAATAACTTATGTATATCTAGCTAGCAATGTTGAATGGTTTTAATTGTTTCATTTTTTTTTTAATAAAAGTTATAGTAAATGAAATTAGAATTAAAATCAATAATAAAGAGTTACATGTAAACTTCAGGCTTTAGTCATCTTTTAAAAATATTTTAAAATTTGATTGAGATAGACCTAAGATCACGTATCTAATAAGATTAGAAATCTAAGTTTAATCTTTTAAATCGGTTTAATAGGATTAAATTGATTCTAATAAAAGATTAAATATGTAACAAATATTTATGGTCTGTCTATCTAAGTATTCATTTTCTTTTTTTACAAATTAAGTGTCAATTAATTATCTCATTGGTTTAAATCCTATTTTGGATCATAAACTTTTAATCTAGTTCTATTTTGGTCCCTAAACTTTAAAAAATATCCATTCTAGTCCTTGAACTTTTGAAAAATGCTTACTTTGTTTACTGCTATTAAGACTATGTTAACTCTTAAACATAATGGTGAGATGATTTGTATTTTTTTATGATTAGGCTGCTAAATAAGTTCTTCATGCGTTTGGTTTCAATTTTGAATTAGGTGGTAAATTGATTTTTGATAAGAGATCTCAAAAGTCATTTTGCATCAAAGATTTTGGTTGTTCACTATTTTTGCATGTTGGTTTTTGATATTTTACTTCACTTTCATCTTGTTCAACCCATGCTAGATGTATTTTCATCCTTAAATAAATTTTATCTTTAAAGAGTTAACATAATCTTAACATTATGAACCAAAATAAACACTTTCTAAAAGTCGAGGGACTAAAATGGACGTTTTTTTTTTTTATATAGTTTATGTTGGGTTTTATGTTCTAACAACTCGCAGTTTGTAAAATGATAAACATTTTCTATAATCAATATACTTATTATTGATTTCATAAATTGTATGAAAGTCTAAATCCAATAAACTAAGACCCATGACTATTGTATAAGTTCTTGAACTTTGTGTGGAGACATAAGAGTAGATCAGGTTCGAGTAAATAGTCAAAATGATCTATGGTACATGAATAAGTTTGGGTACCTTATTCTGATAACACCATTGGATACGGCCTACTCTATAGTTGTTACAAAGAGTTGTAAAGTGCTACATACGATGTGATCCTAATTCGTACATGTTATGACATAAGGAGTGGGAGCATCCTATGCAATGAGTTTGCATAAGATCAGAACCAAGAAATAAGTCACTCTTACTTTATAACGATGTTTATTGTATAAGACTAACTATTTCACCTAGATGACCTAGGTAACTCGATCTTAATCCTGAGCTAACTATAAATTCCTGTTTATTCGGGATTGCCCTTAGATTTGCATAGGTGAGGGTTGGCTAACAACGCGGCTCAATAAGACTCCCATTTTAGGGGTAAGACAGGATAGATAGCTGGGGACTAGGGTGCAAGACAAAGTTCACGCCTACCCGATTTAGAGATAGGAGAAAGGTTGTTCTCTCAAGTACTGAATTCAGGTCTTGAACAAGAGGTCCCACCTTCTCACTAGACTGAGAGAGTTTGGTTTAGTTATTGGATCACAAACCAATTGTTTATTAGAGGATCGGTAGGAACTTGAGAAATAAGACGTAATCTCGGGGGTAAAACAGATATTTGACCCAACCGTTATTACGAACAACCTGTGAAGGGTCGACTTGCTGATTATGGTTAAATCATGTGGAATTAGTGGAGTGACCCATTAGTTAACGAATGAGGATTAATCTGGTCTAATGAGTTTAACCAATTAATCTCGGATCGTTGGAGCCCATGATCTGTAGGTTTGCGAGGTCCCCCTACTAGCTTGTAACGGACTAGCTCTAGAATAGTGTGATGAGTTCATTTGAAACGTTCAAATTAGAATTAAGGGAATTAGTAATTATATGAGATATAATTACATGTTTAATTTGAGAATTAAACGAAATAGAAGAATTTATATATTTAAATATGATTTAAATATATAAAGATGGATTTGTGTAAAAATTAATTTAATATTTGATATTAAATTAATTAAGTTTTATTTAAAATTAATTTATGAAATTAATTTCAATTTTTCAATTTTTAAAATCAAAATGGATTTTGAAAATATCATTTTTGATTATATAATAAAAATTTAAAATTAAAAAACAAAACACAAAATGAAAAAATCTTGTTTTCCATTATCCATCACCTAAGTTGCTCACACAAAAGCTTTCATTTTTGCCTTGTCTTCTCCAAGCATGAGCTGCAACTCATGCAACTCTCCCATTTACATGTTGATCTACAATATAATGAAGAGATTGAAGTGGAATTTGGGCATGCAATCTATAGAGAATTTTAGAGAAAATTCGGGTTGAAGAGAGGGTTCTTCACCAAGATTGCTGCTGTGAGCTTTTCTTCTTCATCCCTTGATTCAAGCTTGTTTTGAGTTCCATAACTCAATTTAAAGTACCAAAAGAATAATGGGGAAGATCTTGAGGTGGTCCGCAACAAGATTTGGCAGTTGAAGAAGGAGCTTTGAAGAAATTCTACAAGAGGTATGTCTTGAAACTCACTTGTTTTTTGCAAGAGCATATTTTATATTTTACCAAAATAGTGAATTAGAGTGCTTAGATGATTATTGTGCTTCCGCTGTTGTAGAAACAATCCTACAATTTAGAGACCAAAATAGAACAAAGCTAAAAAATCAGGAACCAAAATAGAATTTAAACCTATTTTATTTTATTTTATGTGATAATAATAAATAATAAATAACAAGGGTTTGTAAGGAGCTCTAACTTGGAATAGGTCAGTAGGTCACTGAGCATTTTGAGACTTGTGTTAAGAAAGGGGATAAGGGTTATTTTAACTCCCATTTTGCCACCGTAACAATATTTACAACTCAATAGTTAAAAAAAATAACGAACTCTCTCTTCCAGTTTTTCCAGTGATACGATAACCAACTCTAACAACCACCTCGCCCAACCAATCTCAACAACCAACTTTCGCAAAGACTATCAATCTCCCTACCTCCAATCTTTCAATGACTTCCCCTTTTGATGATCAACTTCAGCGAAGACCATCTTCGACACCCAAATTTGTTGACTAGCTCCGATGACTACCTACGATAGCCAACTCCGACAATCACCTTTCGACGTCAACTATGTTCTAACGATTGCTCCTGGCAACCAATTCATATTGTTTAATAGTTCTTTATAGTAATTTGACATCAATATAAATCTTTTAAGTATGTAGCAAACTAAACAAACTTGTGTATGAAAACACTTTTGAGGAAAATGTAACCTAACTCATATATGTCTTTATTAAACAATTTTTATAAAGATTGTTTAATTCAAAATAATTTTAAGTAAAACATTTTTTTCCTAATTAATCCAAACATTGTAGGGAATGAGTTGTTCTTTTGGCCCATAACAAAAAGCATTCTTGAAAAAAAGCAGTATGTTGTTGTCTATGTTGGAAGATTTTGAAATACTAAAAGGTTTATGTACAAAGACTTGCATGTGAATAGAGATGTCCACAAGGCGGATGGAGATAGGATTAGGATCCACCTCCTATTTCGATCCTCACCCCATAGAAAATTTCTTCCTTATTTATTCAAAGAAAACACTATAAAACATGTTAAAATCTAAATAGTATAATATCATAGTTTAGCCTTCAACTTAAATTTCACATATTTATGGTCTTAGAAGTAATAAAAATTGTAGATCCCGTTTGGTGATCATTTTGATCTTGGTTTTTTTATTTTTGAAAATTAAATCTATAGACACTACTTCTACTTCCAAATTTGTTCTTTTATTATCTACTTGTTACCAATGGTTTAAAAAACTAAGCCAACATTTTCAAACTAAAAAAGTAGGTCTTGTTTGGTAACTATTTGGGTTTTGGTTTTTGGTTTTTTTTTTTTTTGAAAATTAAGCTATAAACACTACTTCCACTTCCATATTTCTTTTTTTGTTATCTACCTTTTATCAATGGTCTAAAAAACTAAGCCAAATTTTAAAAACTAAAAAAAGTAATTTTTAAAAACTTGCTTTTTTTAAAAAAAAAAATTATCTAAATATTCAATCATTGTAATACAAATCATTGTAAGAAATGAGGAGGAAATAAGCTTAATTTTCAAAAATAAAAAACCAAAACAAAATGGTTACCAAACGAGGCAGCTTTTTAAAAACTTATTTTTGTTTTTGGAATTTAGCTTAGAATTCAATCATTGTATTTAAGAAATATGCAAATCATTGTAAGAAATTGGGAGGAAACATACTTAATTTTTAAAAATAAAAAATAAAAAAAGAAATAGTTACCAAATGGAACCTATTAAAACATCTATATCATAGAAATGTATTAAAGTATGAAAAAGTTGAAATGAAAATTAGATAAAGACAAATTGTTCGAGGTATGATTTTTGTAAAGTATTATATATATAAATGTATAAATAAGTAAATATAATTTCATTTTCTGAATTATGAAATTTAAATTTATAGAAAATTATAACAGTAAACATTATGAACATGAAATTATACACAAACATATAATGTATGTATATATATATATATGAGTGTGTGTAATATTCATTGGGCAGGACTGGGAATAGGGAATGTAATCCCCGTCCTTGTTTAATTAACGATTTTTTTTCTTGTTGTTCCCTCCTCCATTCTCCCCCGTTCGGGGCTAGTCTCCACGAGGCCCTAGCTCCATAGGATAAATGGACATATCTACATGTGAGCTTCATTATAGTTATGGTGGAAATAGAAATTTTCCCCACACATTTGCGCCATTGCTTACTCGAGTGGGTTTGGGTAACTATGCTTGTGCTAAAAAAAATACTAGGCTTTCTCTTTTATTTCTTACCAAACCGTTATACTAGGTTTTCTCTTTTATTTCTTACCAAACCATTTCACTTACCTTCTACATCTTAAATTGATTTTTTGAGAAAACATATAGATGTTTTGGCGTCATATTTTACAATCATCGGATCATAACGATTTAGCATCAAGGTTGTGTCATATTTTTCTTTCAAGACAATAAGGTTTCAACAACATGCATTAAAGTTTAAAGTAAAAAAACGGTAATATATAGGAAAAAATCTTCATGAAATTGTACTAGAGAATAAGATAAAAAATTTCCTAACAAAGCTTTTACAACGATTTATACATTTTATCAATATCATTCAGGTAATATATAACTTATTTTAGTATTGCGAGCTCCTCCTCGAAAACACATTTGATAATTTTTTTGGAATCATACATCTTAGTTAACAATACATTTTGTGTCATTGTGGTAGTGGTCTATACTTACACTCCTAGATAAATATTTTCTACAATATTATGGAGTTAGAAAATTTGTTGCTTTTGTACTCCTCCAAATATGAAGCTTTCTTACTTAATCAATGATATAATCTTTTAGCCTAATCTTCCATATTTTATGCATATTTAACATTATTGGTACATTTCCAAAATGACCAAATGGACGAGAATGACATGAACTTAAAATCTAACATGTTTTTAAAAATTGGTGAAACAATTTCTTTTTTGTTTTTATTTACAAAATATGATATTCAAAGTATCAGTACTGTCAAGTTACTGAAAAGACTCAAGACTAACTTAGTTATTGGAGTGTGTTTGGTTTGATCAGTGCTCAATTATTTTTTGGCATCAATATATTTATCTTAAAAGTTTTTCATAACTAACCACTTGTCTGGATGCTCTCTCATAGATTCCAAAATCCTTTTGCATCTCCATAAATTCATTGGTTGGCCTGGAGAAAAATAAGACTTTCATCTACAAATAAAAGATGAGTAACAGATGAAGTATCCATCTCATTTGTTTACATAAATATTATTGGATTACAATGTTGGCGTTCACTTTGCTGTGCTTTTATCTAAATTTTCTCAATAATTTTGGCATACCAATACACTCTCACTAATTTATTTTAACACTTTCGACATATTTTCGTATTACATGATTTTTACTGCGTATATGATTTATGGTTAGAAATTTATAAATTAAACTAAAATAGTCAGCTTCTAAAAGTATAAGATGTTAAATGAACGTCTTAAAACTATAGGAATTAAATCAGATAAAGAAGAAAAGTACAATAATAATCAAAACTAATTGTTTAAAATCACCCAATAACTAAAGCAAACAAATACATAGAATAAAAATGAACAAATTAAAAAAAAAGAACACATCAACGGAGGGTTTAAACTATAAACTATATATATGTGTTTGGGGTCTTGGAAGTTGGAAGTATTTTTTATACATTTCTCATTACATATCTAAAATTACCAAGAATATTATGCATAATTTTCATTGCTAACTAAAAGATGGTGTCAAATTGAACGTAACCCAATTGACATACGAGTGTGTTAATAACCCCAAGGTTTGTGGTTCGAATCTCTTACCCTAAATTGTACTAAAAGAAAATAAATTTCTACCTTTCTCATATCTTCCATCCATCCAAATTTCTGTAATGTTCTTTTGACGGTCTTCGAATTAATGAGAGGTGTTTTTTTTTTTTTTTTTTAATTTATGAAATGGTTTTTTTCCTATTTTTTTTCTAACAACAATTTGGTATTTCTCTTTTTGATCCTTCTTTATTTTTATATTTTTCTTTTCTTGGTATTTTATTTTTTAGGTTAATTTCATAATTATTATCAGAGCACGCCTTTTCAATTTGCAAAGCAGTATTCTTTAACCTTCTTCAAATTCATGAAAGGAACATTACCCTTTTAAACTTGTAGTAAATTTCAAATATACTTTTGTTTAAGATAATTTTATACTTTATCCCTTCTCTCAAATGCATTACAAATAAATAAAATTTTTTTTGTTATGAAATATTAAATTGTTTGCAACAGACAATAATCATGGGTGTTAAATGCATTGATAGTTTACAATTTTATTTATTATTATCATTATTATTATTATGTTGATTTAATAATTCACTGAATTAGTTCAATTTTTACTAATTTTAACACACAAAAAAACAAAGTAAAAATTCTAACAAACTTGCTATAATTTTTCTTTTGCACCATATTAGTTTTAACCAATGCATAAATTATTCACTGAAAATCATAATTTCTTAAAACTAGGCATACATGTGATATATGCATAAACATATACCTAAGAATTGTATCTTGAAAAACTCATTTAAACTAACAAATAACGAAAATATGATTTCATTCTTATTAGGATCTCTCAACTTTCAAAATATCTACTTTAGATATGAACTTTGAAAAAATAACGGTTTTGTAATTAGGTTTTTCACGACGTTTGTTTATCTTTTAAGTTATGTAAAAAAATATAACAGTTTTAGCCGTCAATATCGTTCTATCACGTAAATTCATATGTAAACATATTTCTCGATTGATTTATATAGTTTTAATACATTGCATTCTTTTTGCATTGATGCATATATTCAAAATTATATTGTCATTTCTTAAATAACTGGTTGAACACTACATGTTTTTAACGTTAAAAGTACTTACTTGAGTTGAATTTGAGGAAAATATATCTCTATTATTAAAGGTTAAGTTAAATCAATATTTGAATAATTTAAGAAAAATGTAATCGTTTACTACATCAAAGAGATCTATTGGTTTTCTTTTCTTTTTTTTCTTCCAATAAAATTATAATTTTTATGTTAATTACGTTGATTACTTTGATTTTAGAGTTTCTAGAATCATTGAAATTTATGTTTCTAAAAATTTAGAAGTTTTCACTTATTTTAATTTTCGATTTCGATGCTGATATTCTTACCATTTATAAAGTTGTTTAATTTATATTTTCCTCATTTATTGGAGCTGTAGATATCAACCGATCAAGTTCAATCATAGATAACTTTACATTTCTAAATTTGTTGTGATAATAAAGTATAACTTATTGTTTCCGATGAATATTTACAAAAACTCAAACTAACCGACTAAACAAAGATCTATTTACGAATTAAATTCTAGAATTATTCAAAACTATGATATAAATTCAATTATGAGTAAATCAATAGAGATTTATGTATTTAAATCTACAAGTATAATAAATAACCTCTCAATCAAATATTTTATCTGGTTTTTATTAAAAAAAAATTATAAAAGTTGATTTTGCATGTATTGACTTTTTAATTTATATATTTTTCTGTTATTTTATAAAATTTTGTGACAATCCTTCCTTATTTTGAAAAAATATTTTTTTTATCTTCATTTAGATGATTAGGTTACTTCTCATTTTCGAACTTTAATTTAAACCAAAAAATATATATATTGTTAAAATCTCTTGACAATCTAAAATTTAAACGAAAAAAATATACATATATTTTATAAAATTTTGTGACAACTCTAGTTAAAAAAAAAAAAAAATTTAATTTTGATATTCGATTATTCTTCTAATTTAGATTTTTAATTTAAACTAAAAAAAATTATTCTTAAAATTATTGTGAGAATCCTCTATTAGTTAAAAAAATCTCAATATTATTTTTAAAAATTTTGTGATCATACTTTCTTAATTATTATTATTATTATTTTACTTTGATTCAGATTTATTTAACCTTATAGAAGTTCAAGGTTGAAATTAATACACTTAGGAAAATTTAGGATTTAAATTGGTACAATTTTTAATTTGAGATTTAAATTGATATATTTATAAAAGTTCAAGCTTTAAATTGATACAATTATTAATTTAGAGTTTAAATTGATAACTCCAAAGTTCAGGAATATAATTTGATATTTGCCCCTATCTTATATATATATATATATATCTTATACACATCTAGATGTGTATAAGAGACAGGAATTATATATTGATTATTATAAATGAGAATTATATATTAATTATTTAATAATTAAAAATATATTTACATTTCTAATTTGATTTGGATCTAATCCACAAAATTTCATACTTTAAGTTAAACCCAAATATATTATTCTTTTGTAATTTTCTTTGAAGAAGAGTGTTAAAAAAACAAACGTGAGATCACGATGTTTCCAATTTTCTGTAGTGATTTAAATAAAAATGATTGTTGAAAAAAAAATTAATCACTACGACAGTTTATAAATTAACAAATTAAATCATCCCGTCAATCTTAATTTAATTTGATTTCACTACAATAAAAATGGGTTTTCATACTCTAAAAAATGGTCATTATCTTATTTCGTGACTTTTTTTAGTTTTAATCTTTGAATCCACCATAAAAAAAAGTGTATAGATGATGCATGAAAAGTCAATCATTATTTTCAGACTTTTCAATTCAGTCAATAGTAAGCATTTATTGACATTTATTATCTATCATGATAATATTTTTTAATAAAAATTTATCATTGTCAAAAATATTCTAAAAGTTGACTTTTTCTCTCGGTTAAACACATCTACATTGACATTAAAAATTTGTTACAAAAACATTAATCATGTGACATTTACCGTGTTAATAATGCCTTAGTTGATATTCTCTTAGTAAAGCGCACTCACTTTAACGGCATATCTTTTGCATGATGGGTCATTGGAATGTCAACAAATGCTTAAATCATGGATAACTTGTTTCATACCTATTATTACACCTATGGTTCATCCAATTTTGACACAAAATATGTACATAAACATAAGTATGAACTTTCACATATAACAATGAAGTTTGTAACCTTAATACAAGGAAATTATTTACGACAAAACTAGTAACCAAACTTTGATTGGGTTATCTACAAAGAAACTAAACACAACTAAGTGTTAAGCAGTATCCTAACGAAAAAAGCACATTTAAATAACTTGCTTGATGGTTTCCTCACTTCAATGTGCTTCTCCAATCCATAGTAAAAAAAACAACATTCATTTTAGAATTCAACTCAATACATCAATGGCAACAATTATAACATTATTCGTTAGTTACACCTTTTTAATGTTTGCAATCTTCCCAACTTATTAAACATAAAAAAGGTATAATGTTCAAAATATTGATGTTATTACATTTTCCATCTACTAACAACCTAACAAAAGTCTTATTCATGTCACATAGTCAAATATAGCACTCATTATACATTGTACAAAGCATTCTTCATGCTCAAAGGGGATGTTCTTACCTTGACAAGAGCCTTAAAACTAAATTTAAATATATTAAAACAATCTAGAACTACAACAAAAAGTTTAAGACTTAACTAGAAATCTTGATATGTTGGATCGATAGCAGCACGCAGCGGAAGAGAACAGGATTCATAAGCACTCTAATTCATTAATTTTGGCTGAAAAGAAACATGCTAAAACAAAGTTTAATGGGTTTCAAGAACATACCTTGGTCGAGCCGTTGAAATCTTTATTTCCAGTTGCAAAAACCTCCAAATCTTTGTGCAAACCACCACAAGTTCTTCTCTACTATTCTTTGGTGCTCTAGATTGACTTGTGGGACTCAAGATAAGCTGGAATCAAAGGGAATATTATAGCTCACTGCAACAACCCAAAATGAAGAACATCTTCTTCATCCGAATTTTTCAGAAAAATTCATTATGTTGCATCATCTTCACTTTACTTCAATCTCTTCAATATATTGCAGACTATCATGCAAAAATATTTGTTGCATGTGATGCAATTCATGCTTGGAGTAAATGAAGGAAGAGATGGGTTTCGTTGTGAGCTAGTTGAAGATGAACATAAAAACATCATTTTTCAATTTTGTGTGATTTTTCAATTTCCAAAATCTATTTTGATTTTAAAATCATATTTTATTTCTAAAAGCAAAATTTATTAATTTTACAAATTAATTTCATAAATTAATTTTTCTAATAAAATTAATAAATAATTATTTAAACAATTTAAATAATTCTAATTAATTTAATATCCTAATTTAATATCCAATAGGATATTAAATTAATTACACAAATACATCTTCATATATTTAAATCATATTTAAATATATTTTCTCCAATTTCGTTTGATTCTAATTTAAACGTTCAAATTAACTTATCACGCTACTCTAGAGCTAATCCATTTCTGAGCTAGTAAGGGGACCTCGTGGACCTACAGATCATGGGCTTCAATGATCCGAGATTAATTGGCTAAACTCATCAGACCGATCTAACCCTCATTCGTTAACTAATGAGTCACTCCACTAAAGCCCATAGTTGAACTTCCCTCACTGTAGATATATTATGTTCATTTAATATAACCATGATTAGTAAGTTAGCTCTTCACAGGTTGTTCGTAATAATGGCTAGGTCAAATCTCTGTTTTACCCTCGAAATTATCTCTTGTTCCTTAAGTCCCCACTGATCCCCTAATGAACAATTGTTTTGTGATCAAATCAACAAAACCGAGTCCCTCCCAGGCCAATAAGAGGGCAAGGCCCTTTGTTCAAGACCCAGAATCAGCACTATTCCTAAAGCGGACAGAAGTGAATTCCCTCTTGCACCCTATGTCCCAGTTATCTATCCAGTCTTACCTCTGAAATGGCAGTCTTATTGAGCCGATGTTGTTGAGCCAACCCTCACCTATGCAAATCTAAAAGTAATCCCAAATAAATAGAAGTTTAAGTTAACTCAGGATTAAGGTCAAGTTACCCAGGTCATCGCTTTGAAATAGTCAGTCTTAAATAGTAAACAACGTTATAAAGTAAGAGTGACTCATTTCGTAGTCCGATCTTGTACAAACCTTTTTGCACAAAGACACCCTCACTTCTCATGTCCAACATGAACGAATTAGGATCACTTCGTTTGTAGCACTTTACAACTCCTTGTAACAACTACAGAGTGGACTGCATCCAATAGTGTTACCAGAATAAGGTACCCAATCTTATCCATATACTATAGATCATTTTGACTATTTACTCGAACCTGTCACCTTTATGTCTCCACATAAAGTTCAAGTATTCATCCAATAGTCAAGGGACTTTTAGGTTTATTGGATTTCTATTCAAGCAATAGATCTATTCAATAACACCTTTATTGAATTTTCAGAATAAGTTCCATCGTTTACATATCACGAGTTTTAGGACATAAAATCCAACATGATATACAATCAAACTTAATTAGAAGTAAAATGCATCATGCCTTTCATCCAAAATCACAATAATATAATCAACACAAAGCTCATTACAAAACAATAAAATTCATAGAGATATATATGAAGCATATTATAATTAATTAAGTAAAACAGACAACATACTAACATTAAACAAACAAAGTAGGATTCCGTTTACTTGATATGCTTCTAAAACTGATATTAACACTCCTAAACGAGAAAAAAAAAGGTTTAAAGATTAAAACTCAATTTTAAAACTATGATCAAAGTTGAATAGACGTAAAAAATTCAATTTTTATAGTCAACAATCTAAACAACTAAACTAGAAAAAAAAACTCTAAAAACATATTTGAAATTTCAAAAACAATCTAAACAAAAAGAGGCATTCTAAACATGACTACATTCTACATTCCCGAATTCCATAATCAGATTTCAAAAACAATCTAAATAAGAAGAGGCGTTCTAAACATAGCAACATTCTATAATATCTAATTCCATAATCAAATTTGAAATTTCAAAAACTCAAACAGAGGCATAGAGTAAAAAGAGAGAGAGTACCTCAAAGATCACATTGAAGAAATGAAGAGTGAGAGTAGACTTAAACGAAAGAATCCTCTCATTGTCGCTTGAAAAGAACCAAAACGATCTTGCGACAGTGAGTCTACAAGAAAAAGAGGCTCTCCCGACGCGTAAATCCGTCATCGAGAGATAGGGTCTCTCTCAACGACGTGAGGGACGCGTTGGGAGTTAGAAAGAACTCCCGATGACATATACTATTCGTCGGGAGAGTGAAACTATCTCTTGACGGTGGGACATTACCCGTTGGGAGTTATAGTAACTTATGACGAGTTATTTATTCGTGGAACTCTCGATGGATCTCCTAATTGCTATCGAGGGTCATTGGGAGATCTGGTATAAAAACCATATTGAGCAGAAGGCAGATCGTCTGTCTTCTTCTTCCCCAATTTTGAAACCTTAGGAGAGAGAGAGATGATCCAAATGGTGCTTTCTGAGAGTGGTCACTGGTTTGTTCGAGAGAGAGAGAGGGGTGCCGAAGTTCGTTTTCCACTATTCGTTCGTTAGTTCATTCACTGGTTTGTCTTGTGCCACCAAGAGAGAGAGAAAGAGAGGGAGAGAGAGAGGTGGTCCGCTAGTTCGTTTGCCGCCGTTCATTTGTTGCTATAGTCGCCATCTATTCCTACATTTTCGTGAGTTATCTTCTCTCCAATTTCTATGATTTCTTGTAATTTTAATCATCGTTATACAGTTCTTACTACTGGATTTGTTTGGTTTCAATATTTGCTTTGAAATTGGTTTATGGTAGAGACCACCGTTGTACTGCATATGTTTATAAAACCCCCCTTGAATTAATTAACTTAATCATCCATATTTATCCTTTTTATTTTCCCTTCTTAATTAGTTAGTTAATTTTTCATCAATAGCCTCTGTTTGGTTAGGGAGTTATCCTTTTTATTTTCCCTTCTTAATTAGTTAGTTAATTTTTCATCAATAGCCTCTGTTTGGTTAGGGAGTTAGTTTATTTAAGTAGTGAATCTCAAGGCCAAGTTTATGTCCAAATGGTGGAATTTAAAAAAGTGAATTCCCATTCTCCTTATCTTTTTTATTATCCCTTCCATTTCTTGCTTTATGAGAGGGGATTAGGAGATGAAGAATCTTGTTTATTCATTTGTTTTCTAATATTTGAAGTTAATATAACATGTTTAATTAATTAGATCAGTAGTGACAATCTGGATGGTTTTATACACTGTACTAATTTAAAGTTAGTTTGAATTAGTGCAAAACTAATCTACCTTGAATTAACAATATAACCCTTCAATTTTGTTTTCAGTATATCCCATTTAAAAAATCATCGAATAATATTTTTTCATGTCTAATAAATCATTTATTTTTTAAGTTTATATATGGTTTCTCTCCAATGAATTTAAACATTGTATTATTTGCATTGAGCTCAATAAACTGCATTGAATATAGGTACTAAAAAAGAAAAGCCTCATTCAATTCAGATCAAAATTATTACTATATTGTTCAAAACAAAGCTCCTCCCCACCTATACCAATGGATTTTGCTTAGCAATTTGAATTTCAATTGACCTCCTCTCTTCTACCATTCAAATCTTTTTTTTTTTTTTTTTTTTTTTATAATTTTTTTTAACTATGGATATTTGAGGTGCACAATTATTCAGCAATCAATATTTTCAAGACAGTGGACCCAATTTCTTGTCAAAGACATCTTTGAACCTTGTTGTTTTGTTCGACAAATAAAATATTAGAAATTGGGTTTCAATTCCACCTACTCTTTTACCCTTTTCACTTTCATATTTTTCAAAGATATTCCTCTCTTTCTTTTTTTCTCTCTCCCTCTTAACATAAAAATAATGAGAAGGCATTTCATTATCTTGTTTTTAATTAATTTAAGGGCCCTCCAAGATTTATGAGTAGTCTTTATCCTTTGTCCTCTAATACAGGTTATTGTTTTGGATTACAAGTTGGTCAGGAAAGATTTATTTTTAAGGATGAATAAAGAATGGATCAAACTAAGGAATAAGTTGTCAGTGGAGAATAGAAAAAGAGTATCACAGTTTTTAGATGTGGTGAAGTTTCAGGTTAATGATTCCGGACGAATGAGATGTCCATGCAAGAATTGTATGAATTCAATTTGGAAAAAATTAGATATCGTGGAGCGACATCTATTAACATACAGAATATCTCCCTTGTGCTGTGAATGAGTATATCATGGAGAGCCAGTAAACTTATCTAGAGGTTTTGAAATTCATACAACTCAATCAATAAATAATGTTGAAGTAGATAGTATAGAGAGTAATGTTGTTGAAGAAAATGAGATGTTGAATCTTATAAACGATATACAAGTTCCAATTGAAAACGAAGATGCAAATGAAGAAGGGATTGAGAATGAAATATCCTCAAATGGTCAAGAAAGAGATAACACGAACTTATTTGAGGATTTAATGACCGAAGCACGTAATAAACTATACTCTGGTTGTTCGCAATTTTCGTCCTTGAACTTTTTAATGAAGTTGATACATATCATTCTCAACGGTTGGAGTAACAAATCGTTTGACATGTTGCTGGAATTATTAAAAGTAGCGTTTCCAGTTGGTACCACTATACCTACTTCTTTTATGAAGCTAAGCGAAAATTGCATGATTTAGGCCTAAGTTATGAGTCTATTCATGCGTGCAAATATGATTGTGTATTGCATTAGAAAAAAATTGTAGATTTGCAATAATGCCTCGTGTATGGTGAGTCTCGGTACAAAGTTAATGATGGCAAGGGTAAAAAAATACTACATAAGGTATTGCATCATTTTTCATTGATACCGAGATTAAAACAATTGTTTGCATCAAAAGAAGAAGCTTCTGACATGAGATGGCACAAAAATAAGCGAGTTGAAACGGAGGATTTATTACGACATCCAACTGATGCAGAAGGGTGGAAACATTTTGATCGTGAATTTCCTCATTTTGCTTCAGATTCCCGAAATGTTCGTTTGGGATTAGCTTTAGATGGGTTCAATTCGTTTGGAAATATGAGTTCTTATTATAGTATGTGGCCTGTGGTGATAATCCCTTATAATTTGCCCCCTTGGAAAGGCATAAAGGAAACAAACTTCTTCATGTATTTGCTCATACTTGGTACAAAATCTCCTGGAAAGGAAATTGATGTTTACTTGCAGCCGTTGATTGAAGAGTTGAAAGAGTTATGAACTATTAGTGTGTGAACTTATGATTCTGTTACTGGTGAGTTTTTTCAACTACATGCCACCTTATTATAGACTATTAATAACTTCCCTGCATACGATGACCTATCTGGGTGGAGTACAAAAGGTTATTAAGCATGTCCCATATGCAAAGAAGATAATTCATCCTTCGGGATAAGAGGGAAAATATCATTTATGGGACACCAGCGTTATCTTCCAGAGAATCATAGTTGGCGTCGAAGTAGGCAACATGATGGAAAATTTGAATGTAGACCTCCTCCAGTCGTAATGAATGGAGAAGAGATATTATAACAAATAAATATGTTGAACTTTTCTATGCTTAGTAAACATCCATCGAAACAAGATAAAAAAAGAAAACGAATTCTAAATTGGACTAAGAAGAGTATTTTTTCCCAACATCCATATTGGTCCAGACTATTGTTACGACATATATTGGATGTAATACATATTGAAAAAAACATATGCAAAAATTTGGTGGGCATATTGTTAAATATTGAAGGAAAAACAAATGATACAACGAACGCTCGATTAAACTTACAAACTTTGAAGATAGGAAAGGAATTACACTTAATATAGGTCGATAACAGATTTGTAAAATCACATGCAGTGTACACATTAACTAATAGTGAATGGAATTCGTTTTGTAAGTATTTGAAATTAGTGAAATTTCCTAATGGATTCGTGTCTAATATATCACGATGTGTGAATAACAAAGACGGAAAAATATCGGGGCTGAAAATACACGACTGTCATATGTTGTTTCATAGACTACTCCTTATTGGTATTCGAGCATACTTACCGAAGAACCTATCCACTGCTATATTGAATTGTGTGCATTCTTTCACGACTTATGTGCAAAAACAATACGTGTAAGTGATTTGAACAGACTAGAAGCAAATATCATAGTCATACTTTGTAAGTTGAAGAAAATATTCCCGCCTGCCTTCTTCGATGTAATGATACATTTGCTGTTCATCTACCATATGAAACCAAAGTGGTGGGTCTGGTTAGTTACAGTTGGATGTATCCTATTGAAATAAGTTTATAAACATTAAAACAATTTGTATGGAACAAAGCACATCCTGAGGTGTCTATAGTGGAAGCATATGTAATAAATGAATAATGGAACTTTTGCTCGCGATATCTAAGTGGGATTGAAACGAGATTCAATAGAGATGAATGAAATGATGATAACATTCCCGATCATGAGATATTTGGTGAATTTGAATTATTTAGGCAGAGGATACGACTATTAGGAGCGTCAACTTTACAGACACTATCGACGGAGGAAAAGCGTATCGCACATTGATACATTCTCAACAATTGTAAAGAAATAACAAATTATCGCAAATACTTTTCAAACTTTATAAATTTCTAAGTTCTAAGATAATTTCTTTGATATAACTTTCAAACGATCAATTTTCTAGGCAACACTTGAGGTTAATTTGTCATGAAGCTCAAAGCGCTTCTGACTTATATATAAGACATCAACACAAATTTTTCGATTGGTACAGATCTAAGGTATACATATTATTGGAAGTTGAGAGGTAATTCATTTTTTGTAGTCATTTTTAATGTATAATTAATTATTAGGTTCTACAACGGCGCGAGAGAGATCTCTATGATGATTTCTTTTCACTTGCAATGGGACCTTCGTCTGAGGTGCGCTCTTATAATGGATGCATTGTTAATGGGGTATGATTTCACACTGTAGAGAGTGATAATCATCGAGATATACAAAATAGTGGAGTCCTAGTGGCCGGAGAGATCAGTGGGAATGGAAGTGTGGATAACAATTTCTACGGTGTCGTAGACGAAATATTACATTTCCAATATGCGAACAAAAGATGTGTTTTTATGTTCAAGTGTAGATAGTTGGACACAGATAACAACAAAAGTAATAGGGCACATGTGGATTCAGGATACAAATTGATCAATACATCACGCTTTTGGCATGTTGATGAGCCTTTCATCTTTGCTATCCAAGCACAATAAGTCTTTTACCTTGATGACACAAAATATGATAGAAATTAGAAAGTTGTTCAAGTGGTTCAAAATAAGCGAATATGGGATGTACCATAAGTGGATGATGTTGAAAATGAACAACTAGATTTACTAGAAATTGTTGATAGAGTCCAAGTGGATGAAACCATTGAGGAGGTTACTTTATGCAAAGTTGACTATATAGTTGTGGAAAGACCAATTATTCGACATGGCGATGATGACTTCATAAACGAAGATGAAGAAAAATTATCTCCCAATAATAGTTCAAGTGCTGATGAATAATTCGATTTAGAAGACGATGATGAGTAATCATGTATCAACTCAATTCTCTTTCTTTGTTTACACATATTTCATATTAATTTTATATTGTTTTGTCCTTTTTTATGTTTGTATAGATACGATGTCAACCCCTAATAGGAAATAGGAGGCTAATGAAGAATTCTAGGAGCAAGAGATATATCTAGGCAACACGGAATCTTCTGTGGGTGACACTTCAGGTTAGTATATTTTGAAAAATATTCAGTTGACTGAAATACATCCTGAACTGTTTTAAATTTTTTATTCCTCAGATAGTAGCTCAGCATCCACGTGGAGGAAATACGAGCATTCACGGAACATCAAGTTGGAAAAATACGTCAAAAAACATGGGAGAATTCTAATCGTGATAAATGAGGGGGAGACGAAGCCGATTTCTCAACATTCGGTACGATTTAGTAATGCGATTGGTGCTGTCAGATCTACATTTCTAGAATGATGCCGTACTTTTGCTAAGGTTCCAAACGAGTTTATAGAATTTGCTAAGAGTCAATTGTTGGTAAGTTATAAGTTTATTCTTTTAGAGTCAATTGTAGGCTAAGAGTCATGAACATCATATATGCTAATTATTCCTTAATTCTTTTTAGCCTCATTTCATGCTTGATTTATCCAGTCAACCACTTAATCATTTTATAGAACATCAAATGCAAAATTCCTTCAAAGAATTCAGAGCAGATTTGCACAGAGATTAAAGGAAATGTAGCAACCCTCAGCAAACACATGCCAACTTGCCTAGCTGGCTTAAGAATAGACCAGAAGATTGGTATTTTTTGTGTGATCGCTTCAAGAGTGAAGCGTTTCAAGTTAGAATAATTTAGGGCGTGTATCATTTACTTCACTTATTATTATAGAATATCTTTTTATTTTTTTTGCTCGAGTGTAGGAAATTTCGGAGACGAACAGAAAGAATAGAGAGAAATTATCGTCCGAACACGTAAACGGATCGAAGCCATTCCTGCAAATTTAATTAGAGCAGTAGGAAAAATAAGGTCGAGAAATAGGACGTGTTGACCTATTTAGGGAAACACAATCTAAAGGTGGCAAGTTCGTGAATCAGGCAGCTGAAAATGCACATGTAACCAATTTTGTTTTATTTTTGTCTTGTTTTTCATTTCTAAGTTCAGTTGCTCGTACTTACACATTTAATTAATATGTCCAGAATCAAATATTAGAATTACAATCCAAGCCCACTCTAGAAGGTTCCCAACCACTAACAGAGGATGAAATTTGTGAGGCGATTTTGGATAGACGACCTGAATATTCAAAAGGCCTAGGTTGGGGCCTTAAACATAATTCAAGAAGGGGAAGCAACTCATCGAGTTCGTCATCTACTCAAGAAACGGATAGGGAGGTGAAGGAATTAAGAGCCAACTTCGAACAGTCTCAATCAAGGATTAAGGAACTTGAAGACGTTAAAAAAAATGAGCGAGAATGATGCAAGATAAATGGAAGAAATGAAAAAAATGATTGAAGACATGATACGATCACAGAGAAGAGGGCCATTGAATTAGGTATGATTACTTCATTATTTAGTTGTTTAATATGTTGTTATCCTGCAGTTATGGTAGCCAAACAACTAGATTTTGATGTATTTTTTTTGTCGTTATTGTGTATTTAGCTATTAGCATCAGGAATGTCGTGGGAAGTGGTAGAGTTGGTTATACTTGTTTTACTCGTTTTACTGTTGAACTTGGAGTTTTTGTGTGTTTATGGATGTTTATGAAGTTTGAACATGTTGTGGGAGGTGAGTTGAGTTTGGTTTAGATTTTTTTTTTTTGGGGGGGGGGAGGGGAGTTTGAGTTTGTTTGTGTGTAGCTTGATGTTTATGAAGTTTGAATGTTGTGGGTGTTGGGATTGGTGTCCTAAATCTCTCGTAATCTCATAGTTTGTATACTTAGTATAAACATATTGTTGTTAATAAAATAAGTGTTATTTTATAAGTATATATTCAATCCAATAAAGTAAGATCCGAGGTTATTTCATGTAATTTAAACAATTATGTAGAGACATACAAGTGGATCTTGTTTAAATAATAACCTAAACGGTCTGTAGCAGATGGATAAGGTTGAGTACCTTATCCTGGTGACACTACGAATACGACTCGCTTTGTAGGTGTTACAAGTGTTGCAAAATGCTACAAATGATCTGATCCTGATCATTCACGTGGAGATATGTGAGTGAGGGTATCCTATACAAAGAGTTTGTATAAGACCGGACCACAAAATGATTAGTCTCTTTATATAACGCCGTTAATAATAGAGACTTACATTTCACTAGGATGACCATAGGTGACATGACCTGAATCCTGAGTGAGTTGTGAACTCCTGCTCATGAAGGTGGTCCTTTGATTTGTATGGGTGAGAGTGGCCAGATTGCTAACTCAACAAGCCTACCATTTTGAGATTTGTCTGACTAGGGAGTTGGGAACACAGTTACACGAGATGGAATTCACTCCTTCCCCGATGTAGGGCAAGTAGATAAATTACTCCCTTAAGGGCTGATATCGAGGCTTGAACATAGTGGCCATAGAAGGAACTCTTATCAAAGAGAACCCATGAGCGGAAACACGATCGATCCAAATTCATTGTGATAGAATTACAAGCATTCACAAATATACAAACTAGTTATGCATTTTCTAACAAATTACAGTATGCTTTAATAATTAAATACAAAGGAGTGAGAGACTTAACTTTGAAGAACTCTTCTTCCACAAATCTCTCGCTCTCGTAAAGAACTTGAAACAACAACCTTTCGTTGTCACTTAGCACGCCAACCAATCGTCTACTAGTCATGAACAGTCTTCTTCATGAACAAGTAACCTCTCAAACACCACCATTCAGTAACCTTAGTATTCTCGGAGTGAGAATCCAAGAGGTATGGACTCTATTATGAATTTGGTAGAGGGTTTAAGGAAACAACGATCGAACTCAACGACCAAGCAAGTGGGAGAGCATACTACCTATCATGTAGACTTTGTGCTTGATCGTTTAGTAGAACTCAGTAGGTACACGATCGTTTAGAAAACAAAGGCTTAATCGTTTACACGATCATTTAGACAAAGGCGCGTGACACGATTGTTTAGACAAATACTTGAAGGTTGTCGTGTAGTCTCTCGTGAGTTAAACGATTAACAGTGTACTTAATGAAGCGATTCCTTACAAAATGAAAACATTTTTCATTTTATACTTCAGTTATGAAAACTGAATAAAACCTCCCACTTTCACGCACGGTTAAAGGAGAAACTACTAACAATTATCCTATAGTTTTTTTAATTATAAATAAATATAATAACTAACTTATCATATTATATTTATAACCTATAGTTTCAATATCACATTATATGTAACATTTAAACCATAGTCCTATTCTCCTTTACTTGATATAAATCATATTTATATCATATTCCTCCAATTAATGTATCTCATACATCATGTCAACTATACCACATATAATTGAACCAGTTTAATTATATCATATACATTCAAACTCCCTCTTGTCAATTTGAAAACTTCAAACTGACCCAAAAACTTATTCTCAACTTGAATCCATTGAAGATCCACCATTCGTTAACTATCGGGCATTCCATTAAAGACCGACAACTGCACTCTTCTTACTACAAATATATTTCTATATCCATCGAATATAATCAGTCAACAGTACGATAACCTTTCACAAATGCTCGTAAGTATAGCTGGGCCAATTTATCGTTTTTCTCCTATAGTTACATCTAACTCCTTAAGTACCACTGATCCATCTAATGAACAATACACCATAGTCCTACTATGAGTGGATACCTCTCGGGCCATGAGAAGGTGTGTTGCGCCACGTCGTTCAAGCCTCGAAATTAGCCCTTAACGGAGTAATCTATCTATTTACTTTTGCTTCGAGGATGGAGTGAATTCCATCTTATGTAGCTAAGTTCCAAGCTCCCCAATCAGACGAATCCCCAAAGTGGTAGGTTTGAGTCGGCAATCTAGCCACTTGCACCCATGCAAATCAAAGGACCGCCCTTATATGCAGGAGTTCCCAACTCACTCAGGATTAAGGTCATGTTACCTGTGGTCATCCTAGTGAAATAAAGTCTCTATCATGAATGATATTATATAACGAGACTAAACACTTCATGGCCCGATCTTATATAAACTCCTTTGTATAGGACACCCTTGCTTGCATGTCTCCACATGAATGATCAGGATCAGACCATCTATAGCACGTCACAACACTTGTAATATCTACAAAGCAGGCCGTATCCGTAGTGTTAGCAGAATAAGGTTTTCCTTTTATATCCATATACTACAGACCATTTTGGTTATCACTTAAGACATGATCCACTTGTATGTCTCCACATACATGCTTAAATTATAACGACAACCAGAGATCCTAGTTTATTGGTTTGTGGTAAAGAAAATAAAATATCTCATATTTCATAGACAACAGTGAAGAAAATATCTCATATTATTACCATATTATTACAAACGTTTATTCATACAGATATCTACGAACTACAGGACCCTACGAGAATTTAGGGCATCAATCCCAACAATCTCCCACTTGTCCTAAAGCGAATGGGTGTACAAGATAACAACAAGTACAAAATAATAAACTATGGCACTAAGGCCCAGTACAAAAATCTCCCACTTGCCCTAGTCCAGCCGCAGGTGGTCCCATAGACCCATGCTCTGAAGGTGACCCTAAAAAACTATAGCCGTGAGAGTCTTCGTAAACGGGTCAGCAACGTTGTGCTCCGAAGCGATCTTCATGACTATCACGTCCCCTCGATGCACTATCTCGCGGATGAGATGATACTTCCGCTTTATATGTTTGTCGCGCTTGTGATTCATAGGCTCCTTGGAGTTCGCCACAACACCACTATTATCACAATAAAGGGTGATGGGTCTTGACATGTTTGAAACAACTTTCAAATCAGTCAAGAACTTCCTGAGCCAAACGACCTCATTAGCAGCTTCACAAGCCGCTACATACTTGGCCTCCATCGTGGAATCGACAATGCACCCCTGCTTAGTGCTTCACCATACTATAGCTTCTTCGTTAAGAGTGAACACTGAGCCTGAAGTGGATTTCTGAGAATACTTATCAGTCTGAAAGTCAGAGTCTGTGTATCCAGTAAGGATCAAATCCTTAGATCCATACACGAGCATGAAGCCTCTCATTCTCCGAAGATACTTGAGGATGTTCTTGACGGTGGTTTAGTGACTCTATCCTGGATTAGACTGATATCTACTGACTATTCCCACAGCGTAGCAGATATCTGGTCTAGTACACAACCTCGCATATATCAAATTGCCAATGAAAAAAGCATAGGAGACCCATCTCATCTCCTTAACCTCTTGAGATGTCTTAGGATACATATCCTTAGACAATGTAACTCCAAGCTGAAAAGGCAGTAGGCCCCTTTTGGAGTTCTGCATTGAGTACTTGAGCAACATCTTGTCAATGTACGATGCTTGAGATAGCGATAGCATTTTGTTCTTCTGATCCTGAAGATCTGAATACCCAGAACAAACTGAGCCTCTCCCAAATCTTTCATTTGGAATTGGGTCGCTAGCCAGTTCTTAATTGATGTCAGTAGACCTACATCATTCCCAATGAGTAGAATATCGTCTACATACAACACTAGGAAAACTACTGAACTATTGATGATTTTCTTGTAGACACAAGGCTCATCAATGTTTTGGTCAAAGTCGTACGATTTGATCGCAGTATCAAATCGAATGTTCCAAGATCGAGACACCTGTTTCAACCCATAAATGGATCGTTTTAGTTTGCAAACCTTTTGCTCTCCTTGGGCTATGAATCCCTCTGGTTGCACCATATAAATGGTCTCCTCAAGATTACCATTCAGAAAGGCAGTTTTGATATCCATTTGTCATATTAGTCATAATATGAGGCAATGGACAAGAGGATGCAGATAGACTTCAACATGGTAACAAGCGAGAAAGTCTCCTCATAGTCGACTCCCTCCACCTAGGTATAACCCTTTGCCACAAGTCTAGCCTTGAAAGTTTGCACCTTCCCATTAGCACCCTGTTTCCTCTTGTAGATCCATTTACAACCTATAGGTTTTACCCCATCAGGTTGATCTACAAGATCCCATACTGAGTTGAAGTACATCGACTCCATCTATCCCGGTCAACATCTCTATTGCCTTCTGATAAGACAACGGATCTTAACTTCGCCATCGGTTACCATAACTAGATTTCAGTGAAAACCTATATAGCGAACAAGTGGGTTCGCAATCCTCCCACTATTCCATCAACTCTTAAGGTGGAACTAACCTACTGAACGAACTTCCATCAATAACTCTTGTTAACGAAGCAGGCCCTTCAACAACTTTTGTTGAATTTTCAGTAGTTTCGTTGGAAAGTTCATGCAACACGATCTTACTATGTAGACTGTGCTCCCTCATATGATCCTCCTCTAGGAAGGTAGCATTCGTCGACACAAACACTCTGTTTTCCCTAGGATCATAAAAGTAACCCCATCGTGTACCTTTGGGGTAGCCTACAAATAGGCACAGCCTCAAACGTGGTTCCAGTTTCTTTGGATTAGCCTCAAGCACATGTTTTGGGCAACCCCATATGCGGAATTGACGCAAACTAGATTTACGCCCATTCCACAACTCCAAAGGTGTTCTTGCAACACTCTTGGAAGGAATATAGTTGAGGATATAAGCTGCAGTCTCCACTACAAAACCCCAAAACGAGTCTGGTAAGGAAGCATAACCGAACCATGTCCAACAAGGTTCTGTTTCTCCTCTTCAATACACCATTCTGCCTAGGTGTACCCGACGCAAAGAGTTAGAAAACGATTTCATGTTCTATCATATAGTTCTGGAACTCAGAATCTAATAACTCTCCACTCAATTTTATCGAAGTGTTTTAATCCGTCTATTCAATGCGTTTTCAACTTCAACCTTGAACTCTCTGAACTTTTCAAAGGATACAGACTTCTGTTGCATCAAATAAACATACCCATACCGAGAGTAATCATCAGTAAAAGTGATGAAATACTCATAACCTCCCTTGGCTCGCACATTCATCAGACCACAAAGGTCAGAATGCACTAACTCTAGAGGCTTTTTGGCTCGACAACCTTTTCCAGTAAAAGGTCTTTTATTCATCTTGCCTTCAAGGCATGACTCACATACAGGTAAAGAATTTTCCTCTAACTCGCTTAGAAGTCCATTCTTCACCAATCTCTCAATCCTATTGAGATTGATGTGCCCTAATTGAAGGTGCCAAAGATGGGCATTGTCTTTTGGAGAAACCTTTAGTCGTTTATTTTGAGTTACGACAGTTTTAAACATCTCTATGTTATGGAGGGAATTTTTTGCTAAAGACCTTAGCACATACAAATTATTTTCCAGTTTTGCTGAATAAAGCTCAACACCATCTTTAAGAATAAACACTTTATTCAATTCGAAGTGAAGAGTATATTTACATTCTATCAGATAATTTACAGAAATTAAGTTTCGCTTTAACTCGGGAACTACATACATGTCATTCAAAATGATAAATTTCTTCTATAAAGTCAACTGGAGTCCTCCCACTACCACAATTGAAACGACGTGTTCGGTGCCTACTCGTATCGTCATCTCACCAACCTTAAGCTGCCACTAGGATCTAATCCCCTGAAAAGAAGAACAAACATGATTAGTGGCCCCAGAGCCAATAATCCAGACAGAATCATCATTCTCCACTAATCAGGTTTCCAAAACTAGTAAATCATATTTACCTTGTTTTGCCTTGGCCTTAGACTTCTTCTTTTCCTTCAACCAGCAAGGACAATTCCGCTTTCAGTGCCCATCCTGGTTGCAATGAAAACACTTTCCTTTGTCAACCGACTCTGGTTATCTTCCCTGCTGAGCGATAGGCTGTGGGTTAGCAGGTGCCTTCCCCTTCCCTTTACACCCTTCTTCTTTTTCTTCCACTTGGAAGTGTTAAAAGTGGAAGGTGCAGACTTAGTCCTTGAGGTCGAACCCTGATGGAACTTCTTTGATGATGAAGCAACATTTGCTTCACCAACCCTTTTCTCCTTACTTTTCAACAAGGATTGGAATGCTGCAACTCGTTGAGGAGAGTTGTAAGGGTATAGTCTACTTTGTTCTGCACAGCATTGTTGACAAAATGTAGGAAGCTATTTGGCAACAATGCAGAATGATGCTAACCTGGCTGCCCTCATCGATGCGTGACCCATTCATCTTTGCCACATTGAAGTGGACCATCATGTTTAGAACATGTTCATGAACAGATGTACCCTCCTACATTTTGGAGTTGAAGATGCTTTTCAGAGCTTTATGCTTGAGCTGTCTAGATGGTTGCATTCCTCGCAGGGACTCTATGATCTCACGCACCGAGACCATAGGCTCATGCTTCTTGGCCAAAACATCATTTAAACTGGCCAAGATGTAAGCTCGAGCCTTCTTGTTCGCCCATGTCCATCTCTTATAAGCCTCCCGAATATTTTGAGTGGCGTTCTAAGTCGGAATAGGAGGAAACTCCCCTGTAAGGACGAACCTCAGGTCATCGATGATTAAAATTGTAGTTATCGTGTGTTTCCAACTAGCGTAATTCTTACCAGTCAACTTATTGGCACTTAATAGAGCTAATGTGGCTATAGCCATTCTAACGTTGCTGAAAAAAGAACAAACTTAATGAGTTTATACATTACCACTTTTAACACCAATTTTAGTTTTAACAAAATAGTTTTCATGTACCTTAAGTGAAAAGACATCTATTTCGCAATGATGCCCCAGTGAGGCAGAAAAAAAGTCACCGGTGGAGTGATCAAATGCCCTTTCACTAGGACGAGACACTTTCAACCATTAGGCAAAAAGAACTCTTGTAACTGACGCTAACAGTTACCATTTTTCGGTCTAAAGCTGTTAATATTTAACAATTCCGCGTAAGTGTAACCCTTCATTTTTGGCCCTAGAGTCCCGCCCTAATGCTCCCGCCATAAGGAAAAAGCAGATTAGAACAAGAGACTAAAGCAATCTTATCCTATACAGGAGATTAGATAAAGATTCGTACAAAACTTCCTTCCTATAGGGGGATACTCCCAGGGTGCCTCGAGGCCATGCACAGAAACATTATCCAACCTAATGAGAGAGACGAGTGGTGTCTTTTTTCTGTTCGAGGGACCATAACTCCTAGATTCTCACACCGAGAATACCAAGGTAGCCTTCTGCTGGTGTCTTCTTTCTGTTCGAGGGACGAGTGGAGATTTATTCTTGTTCGAGGAGATTGCTGAGGAGATTACTGTAAGAGTGTAGATTCGTTCGTGTTGGTGAACGATCATGCAATGAGTTTGAGGGAACGAGAAGAATAGTTCTTCAAAGGCAAATTCTCTTGAACCTTAGTATTTTCCTTTTTGAAGCATGCTGTAATTTAGAGTTTTGCATAACTATTACTGTTTAATTGTAAATGTGTATGTTCTGTCACAATAGGATTTGGAACGATCTCGCTTCCACTTACGGGTCTCTTTGTTAAGAGATCCTTCAAGTTTAAGGTTGCTCTACCTCTAATCTTAGTTGCTCTGCATCCAATCTCACGCTTAGTCACTCAGATCTACTTGATCACATGCCTAGCTGCCCAGATCTGCTCGTTCTGCCTCTAATCTCATGCAGACCGCTCAGATCTACCTACGATCTCATGAACCGCTATGCTCATATCTATATTTGATCTCATGCACTGCTTAGATCTGTTCCATGCCGTTTCTAGCCTTTGTACTGAGAGATCCACAGTCTAGAATTTCAGCCTTCTTCACTGAGTCTAGAGGCAGTGTGATTCCTTAGGTGAATCGAGACCTCCGAAACAGAGACAGGTGGTTGCAAATTTCCCTCTCTAGGTCGTCGTGTTTTACCTCTATTGTGCAAATGAATTAGAGAGGGAGAGTTGTAAGAGAGAAAGAAAAAGAGAGAGCGTGTGAGAGAGATACAGGGGGGATAGAAAGACTTAAGGGTGTGGCGATTGGGTGGTTGGACGTCACCAGCACGGACGTCGAAGGGCGGTGGGCAAACCTGATGCATGAAGGAGCGAACTTGAAGAGAGAAACTTCATAGGATGTGGTTACATCTCGTGGACCTGAATTTTTTTTCCTTCATTAACTCATCTATAAAAATGAAGGAGAAAAGGGAAAGGAGATATGGGGAGAGATAGAGAGGGGGAGGAGAAGTAAGAGGGAACAATGGAGAAAAAAATTAGGGTTTGTAAATATTTTTATTTTCCTATTCTACTTGATCATTAGGGAAGGAGAGAAACAACATTTGAGAGGAAAAAAGAAAAAAAAAAGAACTTCAAAACCAAGGAATTCATTTTTCTCCACCTTTAAAAATTTTAACTTAAATGGCCCTAATGTTAAAACCATTAAATATATTATCAATTTTGACTAAAGGGTGGGCTTTCTTTTTAGAGTTAAGCAATTTTTCAAATTTAAACTCCAAAACCTATGAATTATTTTTTTTAAAAAAATTCTATTTTCTCAACATTTAAGAAATTTAACTTAAATGCCCCCAATGTTAAAAACATTTAATATATTGTCAATTGTAACCAAAGGGATTGAGTTTTCATTTTAGAATTAGGCAACTTTTCAAATTTAAACTCCAAAACCTATAAATTAATAATTTTGTAAAAAATCTATTTTCTCAACATTTAAAAAATTTAATTTAACTATTGGTTAATATGTCTTAATTTTCTAAAAGTCATAAAATGTTTATTTACTAATGTAAATTTATTTTAAAATTTTTTGTTTTCATAATTTTTCCAGAACATCCATAGAAATCGAAATTTTATTGATATTTTCATCAAAATTTTCATAAAACTAAGACCTTGATATTTTCATGATATTTTAAACACTGGCTAAGGATTAATATGAGGTATTCATTTTTCAAATTATAGATAAAATTTACTAGTATGTTTTTCCCACTAATCTTCATGGTTGAAAAAGTCAATCACAACTATTTTTTTAAAATTACTTTTCAATGACAATTCCTACAATGTATAGATATACAACCCTAAATAACATTCATAGAAATCTAGAAACTAAAAAAAAAAAAAATTGTTTCCCAACAAAAGTGATTTTTTATTTTTATAATTTAATGACTCTAAATGATTGTCACTATATATTGACCATTAATTATAGTCCTTAATTATTGACACAAAAAAACTATCATAGTAGCAAAAATAATAATAATAATAATAATAATAATAATAATAATAATAATAATAATAATAATAATAAATAAATAAATAAATAAATAAATAAATAAATAAATAATGAAAATTTCCATTTTTTTCGTCAAAATCGCCCCTTCTTCATTCCCTTACATTTAATGACTCTTATTAATTTGTAACACGAAAAAACTCATGAATTTCAAAAGTTTCAGAAAACTCCATTTTTTCCCCACCAAAAGCGTGTGAGATGACTTTTTATGACTGTTTTTTCACTCCCCTCTAAATCTGCTATTGTTTTTAAACAAATCAAAACTAAAACCATCTTCTTAATTATTCTTTTTAATAAAGAGTTTAAATTTTATGTCTGTTTTTAAATATAGAAAAATGAATCAAAATATTTACAAAATATAACAAAATTTTAGAATTATCAATGATAGATGCTGATGGATATTGATAGACTTTTATCAATGTCTATCAGTGACATTGATAGACACTGATAGAAGTCTATTGGTGTCTATTCTATTAGTGTCTATCAACGTCTATCATTGATAGTTCTAAAATTTTGCTATATCTTATAAATATTTTCAACAGTTTTACCAATATATGGTCTTACATGAACACCAAACATGAAAGCTTAGTGGAATTTTGAAGTGCATTTCTCACCAATATATGTGATTTTAAGATCCACCAAATGCCATTACTTATAGGCAAAGTGGCAAGTAAGATATGGTCTTACATGAACACCAAACATGAATATATATATATATATATGAAATATGCCTAGTTAAAACCTTAGAAAAACCCAATGAGAAAAAACCTTAGTGAAAGAAAAAAAATGTACATATTTCATATAATATATACTCCTAAAAGAATACAATAGATTTACTCCCTTCATGAAAACATCATTTAAGATCTCTGAGTTGCTGCAACACCATTTTTTCAAAAGTTGCGGTTGATAATGCCTTTGTAAATAAGTCTACCAGGTTATTCTTCGAACAAATTTGTTGTACAGTGATGTCGCCATTTTTTTTAATATCATGAATGTAGAAAAGCTTCAGTGAAATATGCTTTATTCTATCCCCTCTAATATGTCCTCCTTTGATTTGGACTATGCAAGTTGTGTTGTCTTCGTATAATGTTGTTCAAAGATTTTTTTTTTTTATTAAAGGACAAGTTACATGTTTCACGAATGTGCTGAGTCATTGATCTTAGCCATACACATTCTCGACTAGCCTCGTGAGTTGCAAGAATTTCAACATGTTTTGAGGAAGTGGCCGTCATGGTCCCAATTGCCATGATATATCAGTTCCTCCACATGTGAATAGATAACCCGTTTGAGATCTAGCTTTATGTGGATCACATAAATATCCAAAATCTGCATAACCAACTATGTCAAAATTTGATTTATTTGAATAAAAAAAAATCCAAATCAATTGTTCCTCAGAGATAACGGAATATATACTTAATTTTGTTCTAATGTCTTTTTGTAGGAGAACTATATCTAGCTAATAAATTTACTGAAAATGCAATATCTGGTCTTGTATTATTAGGAAGATACATAAGTGCACCAATTACACTAAGATATGGTACTTCAGGACCAAAAAGTTCTTCATTATCGTCTCAAGATCAAAATATATCTTTCTTTATATCCACTAAACTGACTTCCATTAGAATATTTAATAGATGTGCTTTGTCCATATAAAATCTTTTCAAAATTTTTCTTGTATAAGTTGATTAATGAATAAATATTCCATATGCTAAATGCTCAATTTGCAAACCAAGGCAAAATTTTATTTTTTCGAGATCTTTCATCTCAAATTCTTTTTAAAGATATTCTAATGCCTTTGAAAGCTCTTCAGGAGTTCCAATTATATTCAAGTCATCAACATATACAGTTATAATAGCAAATCTTGATTGTGATTTCTTTATAAAAACATACAGATATATTGGATTATTTTGATATCCTTTTTTCAATAAATATCCACTCAAGCGATTGTACCACATCTGTCTTGATTGTTTCAATCCATATAGTGAATCCTATAACTTTATTGCATACAATTCCCGGGAATTTGATGTATATGTTTCAGGTACCTTAAATCCTTATGGGATTCTCATATAAATATCATTATCAGAGATCCATATAAATATGTTGTGACTTGATGCGTTATTTTATGAGGTGGAATTATGGATGAAATGCGATGATGGAATTGCGTTGAGCAATCAAGTTTCCTCAGTGAAATCCAAGTGTAAATCCCACTGAGTTTCCTGGTAAGTCCAGGGTCGAACTCAGGGACTTGAAAAACAATATGCGGTGGTAATTTTTAGGAAAACTTTGCGGTAACCGGTGTCTCAAATAGTTGTTTGGTTTTATTGATTGTGGTAATGGAAAATAAACAAATGCAGCGGATTTGAGAAAAGTTTGATTGTATGATAGATGCATTGAGTATGCAGATGAACAAATTGAGAAGGTCTTAGCTAGCGTTACTTGGGAATGCGTCAGACTATGCGATCATGCTATACCCATGCACAACAAGTCATTCCCAATGCAAATGTGGTGCTCCTAAGTCTAGGACACATGTGTTGAATGCAAAAGTGTCCATAGAGCTTATTCCCAAGTCTCTACTCTTTTCCTATGTGATGATGCAAGATGCACAAAGGCAAGATGACCACATACAATCATATCTTATCTCTAAGATACATGCAATGCGTTAATAGCAAACAGTGCTTATTCCTAAGCTTCTATCTCTTGATTATGTGTTCTAATGTGACTCTCCCGAGCCTAGATTCTAACCTGACTTTCCCAAGCCTAGATTCTATCCTTAGACTACCTTTCCGAGTATCTCTAATGGACGAATGAAGCATACATAATACAAGATAATCACATAGAATGAAGATCCCAGTTGTGCTAGCTAAATGATTCTCAATCCATTCAATAGATTTAGCTACTCATGCGTAAATAACAGAGAGTGAACAGATATAGAGAAGTAAATTCCATTTCGATAAATGAGTTTGAGTACAAAATAACAATGGAAGATAAAGGTAGAGAGCCTGGTAGCAATCCCTTACTGACCGAGGCTTTTACACTGACAATCTCTATTCGGTTCAAAAGATATTCCTGTTTCCACAAGAGATGACCCTCTCTCTGATCTTGAAGCTTCTGGCACTCTCCCAAGCTTATCGGAACGATCTGCCGACACAACCTCCTTCTCTCACGTCCGCCTTAAAATAAAAGAAAAATCTAAGAACAAGGCTAAACTATCTAAGGAAAAATTCTCTAACTCTTCAACTGCTAAACTCGTGAACTTCTTTTCTTAAGGATTCCTTTGGTATTTATAGTGCTTCCGGGGTGAAAGGCAGCTTCTCTCTTATGATTGCACAGATGAGATGGCTTTAATTCCCTGACTGATGCGTCAAATATTTGTCACCGAAAAGCTGAGTGTACTTGTTATCGTCAGCAGCTGTCAACTTAATTCGGATTCGACCGTCATCAACTTTCTGTCCCAGCATGATTAATTATGCCTTTCACCTGCGCCCACCAAGTTGCACTGATCAAGTTGTGGAAATCCTTCTTGAGCAATTGTTTGCGAACACAATCATCGCAAAGCCTTGCGGTAATATTGCGCTTGACCAATGATTTCCTATGATCGCAATTTCCACCTTGTGTCAACGCATATTCTGCATAAGAATACAAAAATCAACTGTTCCTATGCGATGAATGCATGCGACCGCAATGTAATAAACTTAATGCTTTTTGGACGCAATCTAACACATTTTATCAACGCAAGCCAACATTTTTTAAGAACTTAACACTATGATAACGTGCATTTCTGCCCATTATCACACCCCCAAATTTAAACAATGCTTGTCCTCAAGCATAAGCTAAAGATTTCCTTTAGCAAGTTGACCACAATGTTATTTTCCTAGATTTCTCAAGGATACTTCGTTCAAATCCTATATACCAAAATTTCCTTAAGTCTTATTCAAGTATCTTCTTAAAATATTTCTAAGACCTAGGGACCGCAAGCTTAACCTTCAAAAGGATTTTACTAAATTCCGGGACATCGCATGATTTATTCAAAAAGAAAAATTTTCCATCGGGGTGCTAAATGATTTTATTCTTGCATATTTCTTGACATTATTATTTTTTTTTTTCTGACCTTGCGCTGATCCAAGTGTCTTTCCTTCGTTTTGGCCTGCCCTCATGTGTGTCATGCGGACATCCAACTACGAGCAATGCGCTCTTTCTCAGACTAAACTCATACCTACTTGGCAGTGGAGTTGCGGTCATTTATTTATGCGTTGATCCTGGTGACTTACTTTCGTTTTGGCTTGTCCCCACGTGTGTCATGTGGATATCCAACTACGGGTAAGTGCCTTTCACAACTTAACTCTTATCAACATGGGTTTCCCATTGCGTTGATAGTGGAGTTGTTATTCTCAATATATATATATATATATATTCTCAAAATAGCAAGGTCAAAAATAAATACCTCACCCCCAAATTTAAAATGCGGCAATGTCCTCATTGCCAAAGGATTGAAAAAAGTCATGCGATGTTCTTAGAAAGCTTCGTAAAGAGAGTTTGAAAGAAAGCTAGCAGACCCCTAACTTCTAGAAATATTTCATGAGGTGCCTTTTCTAAGATTAAGTTGATTCTAGTATATACGAAAAAGTAGAAGTATGTGTCTCATCATTGAAATCATAATTGGCAAAGAGACCGCATGTGGTAACCTACTAAATTTATCCATGTCAAATGATTGTGGTAATCAAAGAGGATGCAGTGATAAAACTTTTAAAAATAAAATGCGATGCCATAGTGCAAAATTTGAGATAAAGTGAAAGAAGAATACAACCCCCAAATTTGCGTTGTCGCCCGCATTGTATATTGATGCATCCTTCTTTGCGGCGATCTATCTTCTTTGGATTGCGGTGACGGGATAAGATAAGTTGCTTCTTCGCATAACACCTCCACAATCCTACGCCTCGATTGTTTTAAGAAAACAGAGAGAGGGTCAAATAATTTTAAACAAAACAAAACACTTTTTTTTTTTTTTTAATAAAATTTTTTAGAACAAGGGTAAGAATAGATAAAGACTGAAAAAATATAGTGAAGTGAAAATTCTAAGTAGTAGAGAAGAATTGAAGATTTCATGATTCCCAAAACTTGCGTCCCTGATGAATTGTGATCGTCTGATAGCGTAGGGACCACCCATTTCTTTCTTTATTCAAAGTTTCTCAATTCCATGGAGTCGACTTGACGATGCTAGCCTTCTCTGTGATATGCTTTTACTCACTGCCCATTAACTTTAAATGTACAGCTCCCGTCTTCGGTAATCAGCTCCACCGCACCATGTTGGAATATTTCTTTAATGATGAAGGGGCCGGACCAGCGCGATTTTAACTTTCCAGGAAAGAGCCGTAGCTGTGAATTGAAGAGCAAGACCTTTTGTCCCACATGGAGATTTTTACCGTATATGTGTTTGTCGTGCCAGCGCTTTGTGCATTCCTTGTATATCTTTGCGTTCTCATATGCGTTAATCCTCCATTCTTCTAGCTCGACCAGTTGAAGTTTTCTCGCTTCTCCTGCTTTCTTGAAATCAAAATTCAGTTTCTTCACCGCCCACAATGCCTTGTACTCCAGCTCCAAAGGCAAATGACATGCCTTACCAAATACCAACGCATACGGAGACATACCTATGGGTGTTTAAATGCAGTTTGGTATGCCCACAATGCATCGTCGAGCTTTGTTGCCCAATCCTTCCGTGAAGGCCTTACTACCTTCTCAAGTATCAGTTTGATTTCTCGATTGGACACCTCGACTTGACAATTCGTCTGCGAATGGTATCCGGTGGCCATTTTGTGGAGAATGTTATATTTGCGCAGCAACTCCTTGACCGTATGATTGACAAAGTGAGATCCCTCATCACTTATTATGGCACGTGGAATGCTAAAACGAATGAAAATGTTTTTCTTCAGAAATTGGGAGACTACCGCCGCATCGCTTGCGGCACATGCCACTGCCTCTACCCACTTGGATACATAGTCGACGGCTAACAAAATATAATTTTTACCATTTGATGGAGGGAATGGTCTCATGAAGTCAATACCCCACATGTCGAACAATTCAAGCTCCAAGATGGTGTTCATCGGCATTGCATGTTTCCATGAAATGTTAACTGTGCGTTGGCACCGATCACATTTCATGGCATAGTCAGCTGCATCCTTAAACAATGTTGGCCAAAGGAATTTACTCTGTAAAACTTTGGTTGCGGTGCACTGTCCTCCAAAGTGCCCACCATATGGTGAGTCGTGACATTACGATAATATGCGTTGTTGAGCAGCATTTGGTACGCATAGTCGCAGAATCTGGTCTGCCCCCTTTTTATACAGATTCGGCTCATCCCAATAATAATATCTGCATTCATGTTTGAGCTTCCTCTGTTGGCAGTAGGTATAATCTTCAGGAAATTGTCCACAAACCAGATAGTTGACTATGTCAGTGTACCAAGGTAATTCTTCAATATGGAACAACTGCTCATCTGGGAACACTACACTCACCTCTGGCTTATTGCGGTCAACCTCAGGATTTTCCAATCTGGACAAGTGATTTGCAACTTGGTACTCCGTCCCCTTTCGGTTAATTATTTCTATATGAAATTCTTGAAGGAGGAGAACCCATCTGATCAATCTCGGCTTTGTGTCCTTCTTTGTCATTAAGTACTTTATTGCCGAATGATCAGTATGGATGAGTACCTTCGTTCCCAACAGATATGCTCGAAATTTTTCCAACGTAAAAATTATCGCAAGTAGCTCTTTCTCTATGGTGGTGTAATTGGTCTGAGCAGGATTTAATGTTTTACTCGCATATGCGATGGGATGTAAGATTGTTTTCCTCTTCTATGCTAAAGCTGCTCCCATCGCATACCTGCTTGCATCGCACATTAATTCAAAAGGAAGTGTCCAATCAGGTGCAATTAACATGGGTGCGGTAATCAGTGCATTCTTCAAAACTCTGAATGCATTGAAGCAATTGTCGCTAAAATCAAATTTTTTATCAGCCTTCAACAACGCACTCAGTGGTCGTGCTATTCTCGAAAATTCTTTGACAAAGTGTCTGTAGAATCCAGCATGCCCAATTTCGTACAGCCTTTATGCTTGTTGGAGGTGGAAGTTTTTTAATTGCTTCGATTTTTGCTTTATCCACCTCCAACCCGTCCCGGGAAACCTTATGCCCCAACACGATGCCCTCCTTTACCATAAAATGACATTTTTCCCAGTTAAGAACCAGATTCGTCTCTTTGTATCTCTTCAGTATCTTCTCTAGGTTGGCTAGATAGGCTTCATAGGTGTGCCCATAAACAGAGAAGTCGTCTATAAAGATTTCAACAGAGTCCTCAAGATCGTCTGAAAAGATGGCCATCATACATCTTTGGAACGTGTTTGGCGCATTGCAGAGGCTGAACGACATGTGGCGAAAAGCAAAGGTCCCATATGGGCAGGTGAATGTGGTCTTGTCTTGGTCTTCTAGAGCTATCATAATTTGATTATACTTGGCATAGCCATCTAGAAAGCAGTAAAATTTATTTCCAGCTAGACGGTCTAGCATTTGATCAGTGAATCTGTAAGGGGGAAAATGATCTTTCTTTGTGGCCACATTCAAACTTGCAGTAGTCCATGCAAATACCCACCCCGGCGACGTTTTTTGCGAATATCAGATCATTATTTTCAATTTGGACTACCGTCATACCACCCTTTTTCGGCACACACTACACAGGGTTGACCCACGTGCTATCTGCTATAGGATAAATAATGCCTGCATCTAACCATTTAATGATCTCCTTTTAAACGACCTTCTTTCATCGCAGGGTTGAGCCTGCACTGATGTTCGATTGTTGCCTTATGGTCTTCTTCAAGACGAATGTGATGCATATAGTACGCTGGGCTAATTCCTCTAATGTCGAGAGCGTCCAGTCAATTTTGCTCGCATATGCTTCCTTAAAATGCTCATCAACGCATTTCCTGTCTTCATTAAGCACAGAGGAAATAATAACTGGCAGCTTCTCATCCTGCCTAAAAAATGCGTACTAAGTGGTTCGGCAGGGTCTTTAATTCCATTGTTGGTGGTTCTACTAGGACGGTTGCGTTTTTTTTTTTCTTTTCTATTGGCTCTTCTTCTTGGTTTGCGATCATCTTTCTTCCTTGCTTGTGTTTTGTTATGATCGCATTACAGGAAACAATGGATGTGCTTGCATCCTCTTCTTCATTCCCTTCGTCACATTTTCTTTTTCAATTCAAATCTGGTCGTTGTCTGAGTCATGCAGGTCTTCTCATCAGGAAACTTCATGGCACAGATGATGTTGAACTTGAGCTTCTGTCCATTTATGCTCAAAGTGATCTTCCCTTTATGCACATCGATGTGGGCACGACCCTGTTGGTCGCCCTAGAATGAGGGCACATCTTTTGTCGGCCTCGTAATCCAAGATGATGAATTTGGCTGGTAGAATAAATTGTCGATGGTGATCAAACACGTTCTTCACCTTCCCCTCTGGATGCACTAGAGTCCTATCGGCCAGTTGGAGAGTCACGGTCGTGGGCGTAAGTTTTCCCACATTTAGCTGCTTAAAGATCGATAGAGGCATCAAATTGATGCTGGCTCTCCACGGTCAAACATGCTACCCGATGTACAGTCCTCCTATGGAGCAAGGTATAGTAAAGCTCCCAGGATCGCTCATCTTTGGTGGAATTATTGATTTTGAACTTTGTGTTAACACCACCGTGGCAAACTTACCAATGCCCCTCTTCTTGGTTACCATCTCCTTCAAAAATTTCGTGTATGCAGGCATCTCCTCAATCGCTTCACTGAATGGAATGTTAATATGTAATTGTTTTAATATAGACAGGAAGCGTTGGTACTGTACCTCTTCATTCTTTTTCCTTCTAAGTCTCTGCAGGAAAGGCGGTAACTGTACTTTCACGGTCCCTTTCTCAGTTGGCTTTGAGGTGGACACAACTTCTGGCTCTATTGCTTCTTTTTCTCCTTCTTTTTCTTGTGTCACCGCAATCTCAGGTTCCACCGCAATGGAAGCAATCTGGTTAGACTCCTTTCTTTCTCCCTCGATAGTTTTCCACTTCGCAATGTCACCACTTGACATTTCTCTTTACCCGATCCCCCTGGGTTGCGTGGGAGTTCTGTTGAACTCGACAGGGCCCTTGCGGTCTGTTCTTTAGCTCGCTTGCAATCTGGCCCATCTGTAATTCTAGATTGCAGATGGACGTAGCCTAACTTTGAAGCACAGTTTTATTTTTCTCTATGTACTGCTTTAACAGGCTCTCCAAGGAAGAGGATTGCGGCAGTTGCGAGCTACTGGCTTAATTGCTTGTTTGACCGTAATTGCACGGGAAGAATCCAGGTGGCTCTTCTTTCTGTGCCACAGATTGGAAATTCCGCTGCTAATTCTTCCATGCAAAATTGAGGTGGTTTCTCCACCCGGGGTTGTAGGTATTTGAAAAGAATTATCTTTTACAAAGTAGATAGACTGTGGATTCTGTGGGCAGTCTTCCATTGCGTGCCCATCACCTCAAGTTGCACACCTTGTGGTTTTTGACTAATTGCGTTGACTTACCCATTTTGCGGTGTTGGGCTACTGATCGCAATTCCCTGAATTAAGTTCATCATTGCGGTCATTTGATTCTGTAGTGAAGCAATAACACCATTATTGTCGTCGTTATCCTTAATTCTCAGTCTCTGATCACTCTCTCTCCAATCCTCGTGGTTTTTAGAGATGTGATCCAAGATATTCTTAGCCTTGTCATACGTTTTGTCAAGCAGACCACCAGCGGTTGCCGCATTGGCAGCGGTCTACGAAACGGTATTCAAACTGTGATAAAAGATTTCCATCTGAAGGCAATCTGGTAATCCATTGTGTGGACAGTCCCTGACTAACCTCTTAAACCTCACCCAGGCATCACTGAGTGATTCGTCCATGTCTTGTTCAAAATTTGTTATGAGTTTCCTTCGTCTAGCATTCTCGGTAGGTGGAAAATATTTCTTCATAAATTTCTCTACAACCTATTCCCAAGAAGTAATCTCTTCCGGCTCGAGGGAATACACCCATTTTCTTGCCTGATGATAAAGAGAAAATGGAAACAAAATTAGTCGAACTTCTTCGGTAGAGATGTTCGGGAACACAAAAGTATTGCAGATTTCTATAAAGCTACGGAGGTGGGCGTGCGGGTCCTCACCACGCCGGCCTTCGATTTGTCCTGTGATAACATTTAAAAATATAATGTTTTGCTATATCGCTTATGCAATACTGATGAATGAATGAATGTTGATGGCTTTATGCGCTCAAGTGCTGTGCGATAAAGATATTTTTGTGATACTACGCTCTAAATGTATGCGTTGATGATGTTATGCTTCGTAGTATGCGTTCGTGTAGTGCGTGTCACAAGTTTTCTTACACTGGAACCAAGTATAATTCCAATGCAAGTTTCTCAAATTAACCTGAGGTCGAACACCGGGATTGTTGTTGTTATTGCGATACTAATGTGTTATAAGTGACCGGTTTAACATAAAGAATAAAGAATTGGTTTGTGCATAAAAGTAAATTGCGATGAAAATAAAATGCGTTGGTAAATAAAGTGCGAGAAAGTAAATTGCGATGATAAAATAAATGACTAAACTACTAATGATACAGGGTGAGGACTGTCTGTGAAGTTGTACAAAAGAATCTAATGAATGCGGTGGCAAGTTTTGTGAATGAATCAGAAAAAGAATGAGTTGAGGAAAAGGACATCGCAAGTTCATCAATCTCGTTAAGGACGCAACTAAGGTTCTGCTTTCCCTTGGCTTACACCTTTCAGTGATCGGCCGTGTTCCCATATGTCTATGGTGAAACAGGGATGAACGTAATGAACGAAAGGTTGTTTCCATCTCTGGAAATACTTCTCGCTTTAGTTAACGCATTCTTCCAACCTTCTCTTAATAGGCGGAATAACATCTTCACTTCTGCTCTCACAGGTGAAGATGCCGTCAAGCATGCTTTAGCTAAACTTAGCCGATTACCTTAACAAGGATTGACTCATTCGCTTAATTCTTCCCCTTTACCCAGGGGATTAATGACACATGATAGAGAAAATGGAAGATAAATGTGTGGAAAAGAACAAAGAGATGATAATGATTACGATAATGATATTTAAATCTAAAGATCAGCGTTTAATACATGATTGTGAATGAAAGATTAAAGAAATATGAACATAGTAGATGAATGAAAGAATAGAAACAAATACGGAAAGCATATCAACGTCTTGACATAGATCCCGATCGGAGACGTTGTGGTTGCCGGCGTGTGCATAAGATGGAGTGGAAAGCTTCCCTCTCAGGCTTACTTTCCAGGTAGAAGTGACCTCTTGCACAGAGCTTCTTCTTTGGTAATGGAAAGAATTTCTTGCTCAGAGACTCACCTTTCAACTTTATCTCGTCGTTCTCCCGGATTTTCTCTGTATTGTCTCTTTAGACTAGCCTCTCTAACAATGAATTCGAGTAAGCTATTTATAGACCTTGGCTCTCTGTATTGGTGGCCCCACTTTGTAAATCTGATAATTTCTACCATGGCGTAGTGGAAATGTCCACTCTACTCCACGATCAATCTGTCAGAATCGTACAACAGAAAGTTGTACACGTCAGAAGTCCTTCGAATGCGTTGCTCTTCACATCTTCGATCGATCGCCGCATGCGGTGTAGTTGTTTTGATTACTGCATGCGTTGGAAATGCGTTGATCGCTTGAATCCATGATCAATCGTTGCATGCGCTGCAATTGCATTGATCTTTTTCATTCTTGATCGATTGCCACATGCTGTTGGGGATGCGTTGATCATTTTTGTCCTCGAGCATATAACGCATGCGGTGACATAATTCCTAGAAAATAAAGACTTGGAGATTCCATTTCGCCATCACAATAGGGTTAGTGGGTGTGTTCACGACACTTTACAATTTTCGTATTTCTAAGCCAATTTCTATACTGTCGACACAATTTTTCCTTCTTTTTGTCGCATAATCTAAATAAAACTGCATAAATAACTTGTATTTTTACAAGTTATCATCCTGCAGTTTGGATCATCTGCAGCATCACCGGTTTCATTTCAAATTGGCTTCCGTCAAGTGCAGGCCTCATGATTCCTGGAGAGAAATCATAGAGGTTTGGCGATGCATAGTCTCTAATGGGTCTATTGCGATCGTTAGCTAGAAGGATTGGATTCGCCATGATGTTGTTTTTGTTTGGTGCTCCGTTTCCAGACTGCTCTGCCATCTCTTCTTTATTTGACTGTTGTTGTTGGCGGTCTCTCAATCTCCGTCTAAACTTCCTCTCAATCTTCGGGTCGTAATTCGCCAGAGATTGAGAATCTACAAAGAAATCAAAAAAATTACCGTTAGCACACTATTTTGCCAAAGTCCCTGGCAACGGCACCAAAAACTTGATGCGTTATTTTATGAGGTGGAATTATAGATGAAATGCGATGATAGAATTGCGTAGAGCAATCAAGTTTCCTCAGTGGAATCCTAGTGTAAATCCCACGAGTTTCCTGGTAAGTCCAGGGTCGAACTCAGGGACTTGGAAAATAATATACGGTGGTAATTTTTAGGAAAACTTTGCGGTAACCGGTGTCTCAAATAGTTGTTTGGTTTTGTTGATTGCGGTAATGGAAAATAAAGAAATGCAGTGGATTTGAGAAAAGTTTGATTGTGTGATAGATGCACTGAGTATGTGGATGAATGGGTTGAGAAAGTCTTAGCTAGAGTTACTAGGGAATGCGTCAGACTATGCGATCACGCTACACCCATGCACAACAAGTCATTTCCCAATGCAAATGCGGTGCTCCTAAGTCTAGAACGCATGTGTTGAATGTAAAAGTGTCCATAGAGCTTATTCCTAAGTTTATACTCTTTTCTTATGCGATGATGCAAGATGCACAAAGGCAAGGTGACCGCATACAATCATATCCTATCTCTAGGATGCATGCGATGTGTTAATAGCAAATAGTGTTTATTCCTAAGCTCTAATCTCTTGATTATGCATTCTAATCTAACTCTCCCAAGCCTAGATTCTAACCTGACTTTCCCAAGCCTAGATCTTGTCCTTAGACTACCCTCCTGAGTATCTCTAATGGACGAATGAAGCACACATAATACAAGATAATCACATAGAATGAAGATCCCCAGTTGTGCTAGCTAAATGCTTCTCACCCATTCAACAGATTTAGCTACTCATGCGTAAATAACAGAGAGTGAACAGATATAGAGAAGTAAATTCCATTTCGATAAATGAGTTTGAGTACAAAATAACAATGGAAGATAAAGGTAAAAAGTCTGGTAACAATCCCTTGCTGATCGAAGCTTTTACACTGGCAATCTCTATTCGTTTCAAAAGATATTTCTGCTTCTGCAGGAGATGGCCCTCTCTTTGATCTTGAAGCTTCCGACGCTCTCCCAAACTTATTGGAACTATCTGTTGACACAGCCTTCTTCTCTCGCGTCCACCTTAAAATAAAAGAAAAATCTAAGAACAAGGCTAAACTATCTAAGGAAAAATTCTCTAACTCTCCGACTGTTGAACTCGTGAACTCATTTTCTAAAGGATGCCTTTAGTATTTATAGTGCTTCCGGTGTGAAAGGCGGCTTCTCTCTTATGATTGCACAGATGGGATGGCTTTAATTCCCTGACTGATACGCTGAATATTTGTCACCGAAAAGCTAAGTGTACTTGTTATCATTAGCAGCTGTCAACTTAATTTGGATTCGACCGTCTTCAACTTTCTTTCCCATCGTGATTAATTATGTCTTTCACCCAGATGTGTGATAACGGGCAGAAATGCACGTTATCGTAGTGTTAAATCCTTAAAAAATGTTGGATTGTGTAGATGAAATATGTTAAATTGCGTCCATTAAGCATAAATTCTATAATATTGCGGTCGCATGCTTCCAATGCATTAGAGCAATTGATCTTTATATTTTTGTGTAGAATAATGCGTTAACGCAATGCAAAGAATGCGATCATAGGAATACATTGGTCGAGCCCAACTTCACCGCAAGACTTTGCGTTGATTGTGCTTGCAAACATTCACCCAAGAAGAATCATCGCAACATGGTGGGTGCATCCGGATGAAAGGACAATTAAGATCGATGGGACAGAAAGTTAATGGCAGTCGGATCCAAATTAAGTTGACAGCCGATAACGGTCACAAAGTACATTCAGCTTTATCGGTGATAATTATCCGGCCCATCAGTCAGGAATTAAAGCTGTCCCATCTGTACAACCAGGAGAGAGAAACCGCATTTCACATTTGATGCCCTATAAATACCAAGTGCATTCTTCAGAGAAGGGGTTAAGCAGTCGATTACCTCATCACCATTATAAGTTCATACCTCCGTTCATAGTTTTCTTTTCCATTTTTACGGTGGAGCAAGAGAAGAGTGGGACGTTGGAGATTGTCCAAGGCAGCTCGAGATAGAACCTTGGGGCGTAAGAGCAGAGAGTGGGCTGACTCTCGCGAAAGCGAGAATATCTTTAGAGCACGAGTAGAAACAGTGTAACGCTTGACAGCAAGAAATTGCTTCAAGCTCTTTACTATTCTTGCATTGTTATTCTATACTTCATCTTATATCTATTCAATGGAAGTTCTATTTCTACATCTGCTCACTATCTTAATACGCATGAGTAGTTAAACTAGTTGAATGGGTTGAGAGGAACTAAGCTAACATGATCTAGAAAGTTCATTGCTTACGATTGTCTTGTTTTATGTTGTGCAAAATACCCCTTTAGAGTTACTCGAGAGAGAATCTAAAGAAAGAACCTAATGTCTCGAGAGAGCTAGGTTAGAATCTGGACTCGAAAGAGCAAGATTAGGCTTGTATAAACAAGAGATAGGGATTTAGAAATAAGCTATGTTTGTCAACTTGCATCGCATGCATCCTAGGAATAGGAATGATATTATGTGGTCGCATATTTGTGTGAATGTCATGTGTCATCGCATAAATAGAGATAGAGGTTTATGTGTAAACCCTGTAGACTTATCGCATATTTATTGCATGCATTCTAGCCTTAGAAGTCGTGGCATTCACGTCGAGAGGTGGTTTACTATTATATGCATGTTGCATGAACGCATCTTAAGAAGTGTTAGCCGAAATTCTTCTCAACCCGTTCACCGCATATTCATCCTATTTCCCGTTTACCAACTCTTTTCGAACTCTGCCGCATTCATTATTATTTTCATTAATGCAACAACAACCCAACACTTATTTATTCAACTTGTTATGGCAAGTTTTCATAAAAATCTCCAACGCAACTATTTTCACAAGTCTCTATGTTCGACCCTGGACTTACCAGGAAATTCAAGGAAATTTACACTTGGATTCTTCTAGGGAAACTTGAGTGCACAACGCAATCTACCAACACATATCATCCATAATTTCCACTTCATAAAATTCAAGCATCAATGCGCCCACCAAGTTGCGGCAATCCTTATTGAGCAAATGTTTTTGAACACAATCATCGCAAAGCCTTGCGGTAATGCTATGCTCGACCAATGATTTCCTATGATCACAATTTCTGCCTTGCGTCAATGCATATTCTACGGAAAAATACAAAAATCAACTATTTCTACGCAATGAACGCATGCGATTGCAATGTAATGAACTTAATGCTTTTTGGACGCAATCTAACACATTTTATCAACGCAAGCCAGCATTGTTTAAGAACTTAGCACTATGATAACGTGCATTTCTGCCTGTATCATGACTACATCCATAAAATGGATTTTTAAACTTTCATACACAGTCAGACTAATTAAATATCTTAGTGTAATTGCATCCACCACTGGAGAATATGTCTTCTCATAATCAATACCAGGTCTTTGTGAAAAACCTTGTGCAACTAGTCTTTCTTTGTATCTTGTGACCTCATTATTTTCATTGGTTTTTCTCATGAATACCCATTTGTATCCCATAGGTTTGACACCTTCTGGTGTTCGGACTATTGGTCCAAAAAACCTGCCGTTTTGAGGGTGAGTTAAATTTTGCCTCGATTGTTTCTTTCCACTGAAACCAATATTTTCTATGTTGACATTCTTCAACAGATTTTGGTTCAAGATCCTCATTTTTCAGATATAACATCAAATGAAACATTATAACAAAAATTTCATCAATAACTACATTAGTTCGATTCCATGTTTTTCCTATCATGACATAATTTATTGAAATCTCATTATTATCTTTATGTATTTCACCTTCCTCACTAGTCATGTCGAGTATTTTTTCATGGGTATTTACATCCTCAATCAAGTCTTTTTCACTATTAATTATTTTTATTTTTTTTAGGATTTTTATCTTTAGAACCCACTGGTCTACCATGCTTCTGGCGTGTTCCAGACTCACTAGTGACAATTTGTTGTGTTGGGATATCAATTTTTGATGGAACATTGACAGCTGATATATGTGACTTAGTTATTTTCTTTGCATCTATAAATGCATCTGGTAATTGATTTGCTATATTTTGTAAATGAATTATTTTAACTTCAAGTTCACATTGATCTGTACGGGGATCTAAATGAGACAATAACGATACATTCTACATAATTTCTTTTTCCAATTTATTAATTCCTCCCCCTAATGTTGGAAATTTATCTCATTAAAATGACAATAAGTAAATCGTGCAGTAAATACATCACTCGTCAGGGGTTCAAGATATTTAATAATTTATTTGCCTTAAGAGCAAACATCCATGATAATTCATTAGATTGAAGAATCTTCTGGCTCTTCAATAGGTGTCCACTTGAATTCTCAATATTTTTTCATCATTATAGACCCTAGATAATCCAATCTATCATGTCAAATAGCAAATATATCTAGATTCATGAACTTCAGGTTCATTGTTGCATATGTTTCAATTACTCGTATATAAGTATAATACAATCTAGAAGATAAAACATACAACTTTTCCAATATACATTTTTCATTTGAGACAGTAGAGATAATATATAGATTTTCATATACTTTCTATCAGTCTCTATATGATAACCATTGCAACGTATATCTTTAAAACTTAGAAGATTTCTCTTTGATTGATTAGAGAACAATGTATTGTCAATTGTAAATTTTGTTCATTTAGGCAAAATAATATTTGCTTCTTCAAAACCTTCAATCAAGTTTGTAGAACCTGATATTATATTTACTTTTGCTTTCAACATTGTCAATTTGGAAAAGTATTTTTTTATTTGTAAGTATTGTGTGTATAGTTGCACTGTCTGCTAGTCATAAATCTTCTTTGCTCATTTTTTAATCACCCAACATATGAAAATGATACATGATTCTTCATTAAAGGAAAATAATTACAATAAGAAGAACACTTCAAATATACAAAAGTTACTAAAAAAACATGAAGATAGATAAAAGAAAACAAAATATTAAGTCTAGATATTCTCAAAGTCAAAAGAAACATTTGATGTTCCACCATCTGTGTCAATCTTCTCTTTAGGAGATTCAAAGAAGTCCGCCACATCTAAATTTGTCATGTGGGATGGGTCAAATATGTCATTATCCTGGTATGCAAAGTTTGCTTCCACATTTTTCTCTTTTTCCTTCAAGGAGGCTTGATAGAGGTCAACTATGTGTTTTGACGTACGATAGGTATGTGACCTATGTCTAGTCATTTCGCATCGGAAGTATTTATTTTGAACACTCTTTGAACTCTTATCTTGTGGAGTTTTTCTTTTGTGGCCATCTTTTTGTGTACTTCTTTTGAAATTTGAATGATTAAAATAATCATCACGAAAATAATAATTATTTCTTCCTCTGCCACGGTCACGACCTCGACCATAACTACGACATCGACCACGATTATTAACATTCACAACATTCACTTTAGAGAATGGTAGATTTCCAGTTGGTCGAGATTCGTGGTTCTTCATCAATAACTCATTATTTTGTTCGACCACGAAAAGCCATGAAATTAGTTCAGAATATTGTTTGAAACCTTTCTCTCGATATTGCTGCTAAAGAAGCATATTCGTGACATGAAATATAGAAAATGTCGTCTCTAACATATCTGCATTAGTAATTTTCTCTCCGCATAACAACAATTTTGAACTGATTTTAAATAATGCGGAATTGTAATCATTTACTGATTTAAAATCTTGTAGCCTTAAATGCATCCACTCATAATGAGCTTTAGAAAGAATAACTGTTTTTTTTTTTTTTTTATGATCATACATTTCTTTCAAAATTTTCACAAGATATAGGGATCTTTTATTGTAAGATACTCCATTTTTAATCCCTCATGGAGATGATGACGAAGGAAAATCATAGCTTTTATTTTGTCTTGACTGGATGTCGTATTTTCTTCTTTAATTGTTTCTCCCAAGTTCATAGCATCCAGGTGAATTTTGGCATCGTGCACACATGACAAATAATTATTGCCATTAACGTTAAGGGCTGCAAATTCTAATTTTGTAAGGTTTATCATGGCAACACTATCACAAAACATTGTATTTATATTATAAATTTAATATGTACTAAATATGCAAAATAACATTTAATTTATTAATTATAATAAAGAGGAAAAAAACCAACTTACCTTTAGGACCCACCTTTAGCAATGGAAGCAACAGGAACTCGTGCTAATAACGGTTGTAAAATTGAGGAGCACAATAGAGCACAACGGATATGGAGAAAATAAATATAATAATAAATACATATATAAATATAATATAATAATAAAATAAAATAACTAAAATTATTAAATTTTAGTGGAAATTTGAAGTGGATTTTGTTGGGGTTTTGTCCCTAAAGTTTCGTGTCCAGTAGTTTGTAAACAACTTTGTACAAACACTTGTGATGTATAATAAAATGATATTTACTTCACTACTTGACTTTGCACATTTAGATTTTACCACAAACCAATAAACTTATATCTCTTGTTATCTGTATGTAACTTAAGCATGTATGTGGTGACATACAAGTGGATCATGTCTTGAGTGATAACCAAAATGGTCTGTAGTATATGGATATAGAAGTGAAACCTTATCCTGGTAACACTATGAATCGGTCCGCTTTGTGGAATGGTCACAAGTGTTGTGATTTATCACAGATGGTCTGATCCTGATCATTCGTGTAGGGGACATGCAAGCGGGGGCGTCCTACACAAAGAGTTTGTATAAGACCTGAACTCGAAGTGTTAATGTCTTGTCATATAAACCGTTCATGACTAAGACTTCACTTCACTAGGATGACCATAGATAACATGACCTCAATCCTGAGTGAGTTGGGAACTCCTGCCATTGAAAGCGGTCCTTGATTTGCATGGGTGCGAGTGGCTATAACGCCGATTCAAACCTACCATTTTGGGGATTTCGGTCTGATTTAGGAGCTGGGAACTCAGCTACACAAAATGAAATTCATTCCTTCCCCGAGGCAGAGGTAAGTAGATAGATAGCTCCCTTAAGAGTTGATTTCAGGGCTTGAACGATGTGGCGCCATGCACCTTCTCATGGCTCGATAAGTGTTCACGCATAGTAGGACTATGTTGTATTGTTCATTAGAGGGATCAGTGGTACATAAGAAGGAAGATGTAATTACAGGGAAAAAACGGTAAATTGGCCTGCTGTAATTACGAGCATCTGTAAAGGGTCATCGTACTGATGATTGGTTATTTCCAGTGGACATAGAAATATATCTATGGCAAGAAGAGTTCAACTGTCGGTCTTTAGTGGAATGCCTGGCAGTTAATGGATGGTGGATATCGTGACTAAAGAGTTTAGTTAGCTATTCATGTACCGTTGGAGCTTCGCGCCATAGGTTCATAAGGTCCCCTTGGTAGCTTGGATACAAGTTGAGAGTCAGTTTTTGGGTGAATTTGAAATGTTCAAACTGAAAAGAGGGAGTTCGATTATATATGATATAATTGAACGAGTTAATTAAATATGATATATTTAACTTTATGTATGAGATACATTAATTTGGAGGAAATTGGATATAAATATGATTTAAATCTAGTAGAGGAAAAATATTATAATTAATATATGATATTAATTTATAAGTTATGAATGTGATAAGATCACATTCATTGGACTGTTATAAAGGAAATGGGAAGGTGCCTTTTCGTTCTAAATAACGGATGAGTGCATTATAAATAGCAGACGGTATGTTGATCTCGATGTGCACAGATATTGTGAAAAAGATAGTGTCTTCGTTTAGAAAATCAATGCCTATATGATAATGACTACACGATCTCTTACATATACGATATTGCTAAGCAATCGCATACCGATTACACCGTCGCATGCTATTATCTAAACGATCGTTTACTTTTTTCCTAAGCGATCGTTTAGCTCCCGATATTTACTAAATGATCATATAGACGATCGCTTAGTTTTTCCTATGCGATCGTTTGGACGATCGCTCACCCTTTTCCTACGCGATCGTTTAGATGATCGCTTACTTTTACTACACGATCGTATACTTTACCTAAATGATCAAGCATATTGTCTACACGATAGACGACCGTATCTCCCACTTGCTTGATCATTGTGTACGGTCTCTCTTCCTCCTTCCCTCTACCAAATCGAAACAAAGCCTACACTTTGGATTCTCACTCTAAGAATACTGAGGGCTTTGAGTGGTGTTATCTTCTCCGTTTCCTTCTGTGCGAGTGGCGATTGTTTGAGGTAGACGATTGGGCTTCAGACTCACTATGAAGAAGAAATCTTCATCTGGTATGATTTCTTGATCCCTTTAGCATTATGAAAGTATGTTTGAATGTATATGTGACAATTCTGTCACAATGAATTGGAAAGATCTGCTTCCGCTCGTAGGTACTCTTGTATAAGAGTTCCTTCAGATTTCTCACTAATGTGTGTGATTTTAAGATCCACCAAATGCCATTATTTATAGGCAAAGTGGCAAATAGAACGTGGTCTTATATTGACACCAAACATGAATAACTACAAGGTACATGGACAACATGAAGATTGACACATGACTTTTAGGACACTAAGTAATGAACATCTATCTATTTTTATAATATTTATAATAGATTCATAAATTTTGGACTTGAACTAATAATTATGTCAATTTAATCCTTCACTTTCTTAGATGTACTCAAACAAAATGTAATGAAAGGAGGTAAGTTGATGCACTTACAAAATTTTATTATTTAAAACATGTATTTAAAAAACATAATAAAACGATGTTTATCCAAAAATCCTGTATTTTGGTACATTATTTTGGTCTCCCACTATATTTATCCAAATAAAACGTATTAAATTGTTGCAAATTGATTAGAAAAATTTAGAGTTTAAATTAATAAAACTTTTTAAAAATTTAATAATAATAATAATAGTAGAAATATTATAAATATTAGAAAATATAATAGATATCCAATTGCTTAGTGTCCTAAAAGAACTAATATCATTCTTCCATCAAGCCAAGTGTCAGTCTCCAACTACCCATGTGTCTAATCCAAAGCAACCTTACTATCCATGGATGCCCCATTCTAATTGTCCATTGTCTATAAATAGTGGCTTAATATGTATATTGTAGATATACACATTTTGGTGAGAAAAATCAAAGTGGAGAACTCCATAATTTTATATTTTACAATCTTTGTTATATAGATTATTTATTATATTTATTCTATTCTATTTATTTTATATTATTATATTATAATTTCTAAATATCTCTGTTTTTGTTGTGCCTTATTTTTCTCCTCAATTTTTTAATATGTTATCTACACGAGCTCCTATCATTTTTCGCTAAAGGTAGATCCTAAAAGTATGTTGGTTTTCTCCTCTTCGTTATAATTAATAAATTAAATATTGTTTTACATATTTGATATATATTAAATTTCTAATATAAATACAATATTTTGTAATAGTGTTACTATGAAAAATATTACAAAATTACAATTTATAGCATTTGATATTAATGGTAACAATTATTTGTCATGGGTGTAAAAATATGATCATCAGGAAATAATTATTCTCCTTCGGGATGCACTTAAGACTTTAAGATTTTAAATCAATATGTAAGAGAAGATATTTTTCTACATTTTGTGTCTCGGATATGCTCCTGCAGTAGCGATATTGAGAGAAATATTTTAAAAAGTATTATGAACTCATCTAAATATCTTCTCGTGGCTGAACGAAATAACAAGTTATTGATTAAAAAGATCATGAAACTCAACCAACTAGAGAACAACATTCCCTAAAGTGAATGTTGTGAATTTTAATAATCGTGGTCATGGTCGAGCCCGGACCGCGATAGAGGAATAAATAAGTATTTTTTTTTCATGGTGGTCAATATAATCATCTAAATTTTAAGAGAACCATATGAAATGATGATTATAAAGGAAAAGCTCCAAAAGATAACAATTCAAGAAAAATGAAAAATGTGGAAGCTAATTTTGTCTACCAGGATAATGAGCTCTAACGATTTGAGATTAATTAGCTAAACTCTTTAGACCGAATTAATTAATATTCGTTAACTATCGAGACAAACCACTATAGCTCGATAGTTGCACTCTCCTCACTGTAGATATATTTCTGTCCACTTTAACCATAATCAGTAAGTCAATCATTCACAGGTTGTTTGTATTTACAGCGAGGTCAAACTTACTATTTTACCCCTGTAAATACATCTTACTCCTTAAGCTCCCACTGATCTTCTATTTAACAATTTGGTTTATAGTCCAACTAATAAACTAGAAGTGGAACCGGTTAGGTTCAGTTCGGTTTGGGGGTCAAACCGAATTGAACCGAATTCTTTTATATACAAAACCGAACTACACCATTTATGTGGTTCGAACTGAACCGAAACGAACCACATCGGTTTTAAAAATCGGTTTCATGCTTTTTTTAAAACATTTTTTTTTGTTTCCTTTGCCTTTTATTTTCCTTCTTCCTTCCACTTTCTCTTGTCTATGACACAATTTTTTCTCTTTTTTTATTTTAAAAATTTTTCTAAACATAATTAAATTATCAATCCACAATAAGAACATGTCCAAATGACTACAATAAAAAGTTAAAAACTAAAGAGTTCTACAAATATAAAAATTTCAAACAACCACCTTCAAAGTTTAAGTCACATAAAAGCAAATAACAAGCCAAACACTTAATAATAACATAGAAACATATTACAAAAGTCCAATCAATACAAACAAATTTGTTCGCTTGTCTATCATTATTTTCAAATTTGTTCATTTGCCTTTCACATTAGTCTCCTTCACATTCTTCCCATTATTTGTCACATTACCCTCATTCTCCTTGTTTTTTTGCCTTTTCCACTTCGATTGAATTCGTTACGAAGACTAAGAAAAAAAATGATAAACTTGTTTGTAGTTACTATAATAAATATATAAATAAATATGTTAAAAAACATATGAATATGTTTAAAATACAAACCTTCCTCTTCATCTACAATTTCCTCCAAGTATTGTCATAAATCAATGCTAATTTGTTTTGAACGTAACCAGTTTTGTGCACATACAAGTGCCTCAATTGTGGTTGGAGATAATGAGATACAAAAAGGATCAATTACTCTCCCACTAGTGTTGATTGCGGACTCAGAAGCAACTGTGGATATTGGGATTGCTAAAAGATCTCCTGCAATTTTGCTAAGAATCTTATATCTAAAAGAATTTCCCTTCCACCAATCTAAGATATCAAAATTACTCTCACATTTAACATTAATTGAATGCTTAAATCTACTTTGACACCAATTGATAGAGTGACCTAACATGCAGCAGAAGAAATCAGAATCAATAAGTACTCTAATCAGAATCAATAAACACTCTAATTATACTTAATTTAAGTTTAAAAGCATGCTAAAAACAGATTTTGCAGATAAAGGGTTTCATGAAGTACAACCTTTGATGAATATGTTAAATCAAAGCTCCTCTGCACGAATTGGATCCTCAAACCAGCATAATGTAGAATATCTCTATATTATATCAATAATCTCGCATGGAAAATGTATATTAGAAAAATTGTTTGCTTTTCTTCTGGATTATATTATATTCAAATTACTGTATGCAACCATGAACCTGAAGTTCATTAATCCAGATATATTTTATGATTGGCACAACCGGTTAGGCCATCTTGGTCAATAATGATGAGAAAAGTTAATGAAAATTCACATGATATCCATTGAAGAACCAGAAGATTCTTCAATCCAATGAATTGTCATGTGCTGCTTGCTCTTAAGGAAAATTAATTATTAGACCATCACCAGCTAAAGTGGGGACTGAATCACCTGCATTTTTAGAACAAAATCATGGTGATATATGTGGACCTATTGACCCACTAAGTGGACCATTTAGATATTTTGTGGTATTAATAGATGCATCCAGTAGATGGTCACACATGTGCTTATTATCAAGTTGAAACCTTACATTTACAAGATTACTTACTCTAATTAAATTAAGAGCACAATTTCCTAATTATATACTTGAGACCTCGTCTTAATAATGTAGGTAAATTTACATCCCAAGTATTTGATAATTATTGTATGTCAATTGAGATAAGTGTTGGACATCCTATAGCCTATATTCATCCACAAAGTGGTTTGGCAGAATCATTTATAAAATGTCTGCTGATAATAGCTAGACCATTGCGAGCTAAGCTTCCTACATCTGTATGGGGTCATGCTATTTTGCATGTTGTATCACTTGCACGCATTAGGCGAATAGCTTATCATAAGTATTCACCAATACAATTAGCTTATATCCATGAGCCAACCATCTAAGAATTTTTGGATGAGCAGTATATGTTCCAATTGATCCACCACAATGTACCAAGATGGTCTTCAAAGGAGGTTAGATATATATGTTGGATTTTGTTCCCTATCAATTATTAAATATCTTGAACCCTTGAAGGGTGATGTATTTTCTATATGATTTGTTGATTACCATTTTAATGAGACAAATTTTCCAACATTAAGAGGAGGAATTAAGAAGTTGGAAAAAGAAATTACGTGGAATGCGTCGTTATTGTCACATTTAGATCATTGTACAAATCAATGTGAACTTGAAGTTAATAAAATAATTCATTTGCAAAATATAGAAAATCAGTTATCAGATGCATTTATAGATGCTAAGAAAGTGACTAAGTCATATATACCAGCTGCAGATACTCCATTAAATACAATAAGTTGTCCTTAATGAGTATGGGACATGCCAGAAGCATGATAGACCTTTCGGTTCCAAAAATAAAAATCCTCGAAAAAGAAGTAGTCAATAATCAAATTGACTTATTTAAGAATATAGATGTTTTAGAAGAAATCATAAATATGAGTACTCATAAGGATATTGAAGTAAACGAGGATAATAATGAGTTCTCGATAAATATGTCATGACATGAAAAAGATGGAATCATATAAATTGACAACATTTGTTCATACAATGTTACTCATGATATTATTTATGAAAGTGAGTATGAAAAATGTTGACATAGAAAAGATTTACTTATGTGAAAAGAAACAATCTCCAATAGAAAGAAACTCATTTTTAAACGCGAGGACTAGTAGTACAAATATTAGAGAATGTCAAACATGTGGGATAAAAGTGGAGTATTTGTAAGAAAAACAAATTGAGTGAAGTCACAAGATATAAAGTGAGACATATTTCATAATATTTCTTACAATAGACTGGTATTGATTATGAAAAAATATATTCTCTAATGGTCGATATACAATACCATGAGATATCCAATTTATCTGGTTGTGTATGAAAAGTTTAATATATATCTTATTGATGCAGTCATGCCATATTTATATAAATCTTTTAATAATGATATTTATTAATGAAAATCTCTGAAGGATTAAAGGTAACATAATTATATAATTCAAATATCAGAGAATCATATATATATATATATCATAGAGATTCTTATAAAATATTTCTGATGAATGTGATATAATCATCTTATTCAATATTAGTTGACTTAAGGGTACAAAAAATAACCCTATTTGTCCATATCCTTTTATAAAAAAATTACAACCTGAGGTTTACTATATGTTGATGATTTGACCAGAAATTCCTGAAGAGATTTCAAAGGCCGTAAAGTTTCTTAAGAAAGAAATTGATTTGATACGTTTTGTCTTAGCTTGCAAAATAAAGCATAAAGCAAATAGAAAATTTATACATAAAAGATTTTTTATGGATTATGTACATCATTGAATACTCCTATTGTGGTTCATTCACTTGATGTGAAAAAAATATATCATATGATCTTAGAAAGATGAGGAAGAATATTAGGTCCTGAAGAACCATAATTTTGGAAAATAAGTGCACTTATATCTTTACTAGTTTATATACAACCCGTTATAGTATCTTTAATAATTTTATTACATAAATATAATATTTCTTCAAAAGATAGTTATTGGAGTAGAGTTAAACATATGTTATGTTTTATTTGAGAATTAGCTTACATGAATTTGTTTAATTGAATCTGATTGTGATCTAGTTGGTTATGAAAATGCAGGTTATTTATCTAACCCATACAAGCTAGATCTTAAACAGGTTACTTAGTATATGGAGAAGAAATTTTATATTATGGCATTTTATGAAGCAGATTATAATAACTTCTATTTCAAATCCACGTTGAAATCCTGATGATCCACAAGGCTAGCCAACAATGTTCTTATATGAAGATGATAAAGCAAAAAATAACGATATCATTATTCAACAAATTTCTTCAGAAGACAACGTAGCATGCATAGTCCAAATCAAAGGAGAATATATTAAATGAGATAGAACAAAACATATTTTACAAAAAAATTTCTACACTCATAATCTTGAAGAAAATAACGACATCACTGTACAATAAATTTGTTCAAATGATAACTTGGCAGATTTATTTACAAAGACATTACTTACCGTAACCTTTGAAAAATTGATACACAACATTGGAATACGACGATTAAAGATCTCAAGTGATATTTCTATAAAGAGGAGAAAATATATTCTTTTAGGAGTATTAAATTTTATAAAATACGTACTCTTTTTTATTCATTATGATTTTTTTTCCATTGGATTTTTTTCCCTAATAAGGTTTTAATGAGACATATTATATATATAATGAACATCTAAGAGGATGTATGAAAGGATAAACTAGCATGCAACAGAAGCAAACAGAATTAATAAGCACTCTAATTACATTTAATTTGAGTTCTAAAAGCATGTTTTCATAAGAAGGTTTGAAATAACATACCTTCGATGAAATCTTCCAATTCCAAGTTGCTCTTCACTCTGAATTAGCTCCAAATCGACAGTGAACTACCAAGAGATCTTCTCTACCATTCTCAACCTTAAATTTGAGTGGTGGAACTCAGATTTGAGATAATTTGGTGAATGTTTTATGTGGGTTTGAAGAGAAAGAAGAAGATGAACCAAAAACCAATTTTCCAGCTTTCTATCTCTGTATCATTACCTCATCTCAAAGAAATGGAGGTGTTTGTACTTCAGCAGCATGCAAGCAACATCAATCATGCATTTGGCCAGTAGCTGCTACACTTTTGAAGTGGGATTTGTGTGAACTTATGGGTAGGACACATCCTACTTGCTTCAAATGTGGGAAAAACCCACTTTGAAGTTCAATTTCCAAATTTCTCAATTTCTTTTAATTATTTCTGAAATTAATCAAAACTTGATTTAATTAATTCTTAATTAATCGAATATATAATTACAAAATCCAATTTCTCAAATTGAATTTAAAAATTGGAAATTAATTTGATTTTTAATTAATTAAACATAATTAATTAATTAATTAATTAATTAATTAACTAATTAATTAAATATATAATATCAAATTAATCACACACTAAATATATAACATGAATTTAATTCATTTAAATATTATACACTCTCCAATTTTGTTTAATTTCAACAAATTAAACGTTAATTATATCGAATATAATTAAGCAAACCCTAATTTGATTTTGAACTAATTCAAACTCAAAACCCTAATTTAAATTGATATCATTCCAAATTCACTCAATTTAATAATTCAAGGTGTTCATGTTTTACGAGCTAGTAGAGAGACCTTATGAACCTACAGATCATGAGCTCCAACGATTAAGATTAATTGGCTAAAACTCTTTAAACCGAATTAATCATTACTCGTTAACTATCGAGTCACACCACTATAGTTTGATAGTTGCACTCTCCTCACTGTAGATATATTTGTGTCCACATTATTTAACCATAACCAATAAGTCGACCCTTCACAGGTTGTTCGTAATACCGACTGGGTCAATGTGCTGTTTTATTCTCGATATTATGTCTTGTTCCTTAAGTTCCAACTGTTTCTCTAATGAACAATTGGTTTATGATCACATCACTAAACCGGATCCCTCTCGAGCCAGTGAGAGGGTGGGGCCCCTTGTTCAAGACTTAGATTCAGTACTTAAGAGAACAACTTTTTCCTATCCTTAAATCGGGTAGGCGTGAATTCCGTCTTGCACCCTATATCCCTAACTATCTACCCGGTCTTACCCCTGAAATGGGAGGCTTATTAATCCGGCGCTGTTGAGCTAACCCTCACCTATGCAAATCTAAGGGTAATCCTGAATAAACAAGAGTTCATATTTAGCTTAGGATTAAGATCGAGTTACCTAGATCATCTAAGCGAAATAGTCAGTCTTAAACAGTAAATAGCGTTGTAAAGTAAGAGTGACTTATTTCTTGGTCCGATCTTATGCAAATTCATTGCATAGAATGCCCCCACTCCTCATGTCATTACATGAATGAATCTAGATCACTTCGTTTGTAGTATCTTTACAACAACTTGTAACAGCTACAGAGTAGGCCGCATCTAATAGTGTTACCAGAATAAGGTACCCAACCTCAATCATGTACTATAGACCGTTTGGCTATTTACTCGAACTTGATCCATCTTTATGTCTCTATATAGAGTTCAAGTATTCATGTAATAGTCATGGATCTTAGTTTATTGGATTTAGACTTTATCAATGTAATTAATAGATTCAATACCTTTATTGAAGAAATGTTAAATAAATATTTTATTGATAAATCGCCAATGACCCCATGTGTCTAATGCCAAAGCAACCGTAATGTACATGAAATGCCACATCCTAATTGTCCATTGCCTATAAATAGTGACTTAATATGGATATTGTAGATATACACATTTTGGTGAGAAAAATCAAAGTGGTGAACTCCATAATTTTATATTTTCCAATCTCTGTTATTTTGATATAATATTATATTTATTTTATATTATTATATTATATTTATTTTTATATTATTATATTATAATTTCTCAATATCCGTGTTCTCGTTGTGCCTCGTATTGCGTCTCAATTTTACAACAAGAAATGCATACTTAAAACTACGCATTTTAAAATTTATATATTAAAAAATTGGAAATGCTTAATTAAGGACTAAGCATAAAAAAAAGAAAAAACAATGATTCAAACAGTGTGAAACTGAATGCGTATCTCTTAGATATGCATTCACGAAAAGGAAAACGAGAAAAAATTCGTCTCAAATCTCTAAATTTTTTCAAATCAATCATTTTTATCAAACTTCTTTTTAAAATACAATAATGATCTTATTAACCCACTGTAATGACCCCAAATTGTACATATATTTAATTAACTTAACTTGAAATCATTACTCATAAAACATTATTTCTTAAAAAATGTTTTCTACTAAAACATGAATAAAACAGAAACTAAAGTATACACCAATAGTTAGTGGCCTAAGAATTTTTTGTAATTCTCTTTTAGTTACTAGATTGGTCTATTGTAGTGCCAAAAACTCTTATATGGAAGCCAATTTTTTTGTTCCCTCTCCCTTTCTTTATGACGCTTTTCGTCGCTTTGAAGTCTTCTTTAAATTTCTGCTCCTTTTATTTTCTTTTTTCTTCTTATGCGACTGGACTAATGTATATATATATACTTTTCAATCACGTGATTGAACTTAAATTTCTTTAAGCTACCTATGTACCCTTTATAAAGACATGGATCAAGTCATAACGTAGTTCAAAGAGAAGTTTTTTTTTTTTTTTTTGTATTTTTTAAGCGTAAAACTTCTTGAGAAACTTGTCATTGATTGAGCCAATTTTTAGTCTATCTTGATCAACAATCTTGTATGCTCCATTTGTATAAACTTCTTTGACAACGTAGGGCCCATCCTATTTAGATGTGAACTAATTTTCAGTATGTCTTGTCGTGATAATAGGTCTTCTTACAACGAGCACTAGATCACCGACTTGAAAAGATCGAGGTTTTACGTGTTTATCAAAAGCTTTAGACATTTGCGCTTGTTCCAATGCTTGTTGAGCTTCTAGTCGTTTTTCGTCCAGTGCGTCCAATTCTTGGAGATGTAGCTTGGCATTATCTTTTGTAGTCAATCCTTCTTGTACCACCATTCTTAGCAATGTAATTTCTATTTCCAAAGGAAGGACAACCTTTACCCCATAAATGAGAGAGTACATAGTGACTCCTGTAGGGGTACGATGAGTGGTGCGATAAGCCCACAACGCTTCACCGATCTTTTCTTACCAATCTATTTTCGACTTAAAGACAATTTTCTTCAACAGGTTGTACAACGTCTTGTTGAATTCCTCTGCCAACCCATTTGTAGCGGCTTTATACATGGACGACTTGTATTGCATGAATTTGAATTTCTCACGCAGCCTGTCCATCTAACTATTGGAGAACAATCTCCCATTATCTGTCACGATTCGATAGAGGATACTGAATCAATAGATGATGTGAGTGTGGATAAAGTCCACCACATTTTCTTTCTTAGCCTCCATTAACGCAATAGCCTCAACCCATCTTAAAAAGTAGTTAGTGGCTGATGTGTTGATTTATCATGCGATGAAAGGATGTGTGGATGCGATGATCATGCAATTTTTCCTAACAAAGCCCAAGTATAAGCCTTCTTAGAGTCCCGGTAAGTCCAGGGTCGAACACAGGGATTACTAATAGATATGTAAAACACTCTCTGATCCTATTGCGATGGTGATTAAGAAGTAAATAGTGATTTAACTTTGATTTTCTAATGCGATGGAATTAAATGCACAACAACGAAATGGTGGTGTTTTAACAAATATGCGATAAAAGGGTTGAGAAGAGATTTTGCTAGCATTTCTTAAGATATTGCACAAGTCATGCGATCATGCTATCCACAAATATTAAGCCCTACATTTCTCAATGCATGATGACACATGTCCTATGTCTAGGACGCATGCGATGTGTATGGAATGCAACAGATAGAACTTATTTCTAGGTCTCTACTCTTGCTTATGCGATCTAATCCAACTCTCTCAAGCCTAGATTCTGTCTTTAGACTACTCTCTCAAGTACTCCAAATGATGAATGAAGCATACATAAGACAAGATGATGGCATAAAGTGTATAGCTTAAGTCATGCTAGCTAAGTACTTCTCAACCCATTCACAAATTTTGCTACTCATGTATTGTGTGAAGAGACTGAACATAAATTGAAATGAAATTTCCATTCTTGCAAATAAAGTGTTTGAGTACAAAACAATAAATGGTGTAAGAAGTATCAAGCCAGGTAAGCAATGTCTTGCTTCTTCTGGTTTTTTACACTACTCTTATCACTTGAATTCTTTCCCAAGTTGTTAACTCTTGCTCTCGCAAGGGTTTGGTGTCTCTCCTCCGTGATGTTTCCGATAGTCTCTCGACCTCTCCGAAAATTAATTCCTTCTCAAGAATTCCCTTCCCTTGGCTTCGCCTCTCTTATTTGCTTGGAAGTCCTCCTGGTTTGGTAGCTTTGGGTATTTCTAGACTTCCAGGCAAAACAGTTATTCTCACTAATGATTATGTGGATGGGCAGCATTAGTTTCCATATCTTGTTGTGCCGTCTGATAGTCACCGGCGTTCAATGTAATTGCAACGGTATGGTTTTCAATGGTCGTTAACGAAATTTTTGATCTGACTGTTATCGCTTTACATCCCATTATGTTTTATTACATTAGGCCACCGCCTTTATGTAAGGTCATCACGCGATCATCTTTGAGGTACCCTTGGATCGCAAACTCAAAACGTGCTATCGCATTGTTCCTACACAAGATAACTTCTTTTAACTGCTTTTATGCGATGAGAGTTAGCGATCACAATTTTTCTTTTAGTTTGGCGCATTCAATCGTAATATTGCCTATTCACCATCGCTTTCTCCCATTCTTTTAATAATTTGAGCTTTAATAACTTATATTTCTACCAGTTATCACACCCCCAAATTTAAAATAATGCTTGCCCTTAAGTATAAACTAAAGATTTCTCAAAATTTCAATCGCCTTTACCTTTCCTAGGCTTCTCATGATGCCTTATTCAAACCGCTGAATCGTTGTCATTATTAATTTATATCCTAATTTCTTCCTAAAATATTTCTAACCTTTAGGGACCGCGAGCTTAATCTAAAAAAAAAAAAAAATCTTTACTCATTTCCCAAGACATCACATGATTTTATTCAAATTTTATCAAACCGGGGTGTTAAGTGCTTTTGACCTTCGCATGATTCAGATATTAGTTTTGTGATCTTGCACTGATCCGAGTGCCCAACCTTCGTTTTGACTGTCCTCACGGGTGTCATGTAGACATCCAACTATGAGCGAGGCGCTTTTTTCAGTCAAAACTCATGCCCATCTTTTTATTTGGCAAGGGAGTTGCAATCACTTAGCTTTTACGTTGATCACGATTCCCACCTTCGTTTTGGCTTGCCCCCACGGGTGTCATGCGGACATCCAACTACGAGCAGGGTCCGATCTCAATGTTATATATTATTATATTATTATTATTATTTTAATTTTAAATTGAAACTTTGGAAATAACAAGGTTGAAAATAACACCCTCTTCCCCTCCCCCCCCCCCCCCCAAAAAAAAAAAAAAAAAAAATTAAAACGCAGCAATATCCTCATTGTTGAAAACGAAATAATTCATGCGATGGACTCAGAAAATTTTGTAAAAATAGTTTTGAAGTAAATTTGGTAGACCAACTAAATTTTAGAAATGCTTTGTGAATCGAATGTCCTGAAATTAATTTGCCGCTAGTTCATGCGATAAGAAAAGAGCCATATATTTCATCATTGAAGTATTAATGGGAAAATGATGAATGCAGTGACCAAATAAAGCAATCAAAAATTCAGATTTGAGCCAAACGAGAGAGAATGCGATAGTAGAATTCAGAAATATTAAGTTGAAACTGAGAAGTACAAGAATTGAAATAAGATGAGGTAAGGAGGGACACAACCCCAAATTTAATTTTTGCCTGCATCATTTTGATCGCAATAAACGAGTGCGACGGAGTGATGCGATGGGCTTAAAACATGTGATCGGTTGAGCTTTTGGAAGATAGTATGAAGAAAAGAGTTGACAGTCATAAAAAGTGGTAAATATGCAAAAGGTAAAATATATTCTTGAAAGAAAAACAAAAAAGGATACACAAAAGAATATACTTCGTCCCTGATGAATATATGCTGCTTATCATCGCAGGGACTAAGTGTTTCTTCTTTATTTTGGCTTACCCAAGTCAATGGAGGTTTTCTCGCATTGGAAATCCCCTCATGATACAGATTTACTCTTTGACCATTCACTTTAAATGTGTTGGTCCCATCTTCGTTAGTCAATTCCACCGCTCTATGCGAGAATACTTCCTGATTATGAAAGGCCCAGACCAACGCGACTTCAGTTTTCCAGGAAAGAGATGCAGCCTAGAGTTGAACAACAATATCCTTTGACCTGCCTTGAGGTTTTTCTCGCAAAGACGCTTATCATGCCGTCGCTTGGTGCATTCTTTGTAAATTTTGGAATTCTCATGCGCTTGTAATCTCCACTCATCCAGCTCTAGTAGTTGAAGTTTTCTATCTTCTCCTGTAGCCTTAAGACCAAAGTTAAGTTTCTTAACTGCTCACATCGCCTTATATTCCAATTCCAACGGTAGATGACAAGCCTTTCCAAACATCAACGCATATGGTGACATGCCTATGGGTATCTTATAAGCAGTCTGATATGCCCACAAGGCATCATTTAGTTTCATGGCCCAATCCTTCCGCAATGGGTTCATCACCTTCTCTAAGATTGACTTGATTTCTCTATTAGAAACCTCTGCTTGTCTTTTTGTTTGGGGATGATACGCAGTGACGATCTTATGGTGGACATTATATTTGATCAATAGTTTACTAACAATGCGATTCACTAAGTAGGTCCCTTCATCACTTATTATGGCACGCGAGGTGCCAAAATGAGTGAATATGTTTTTCTACAAGAACTTAGAGACTGTTGTCGCATCGTTTGCAATGCATGAAACAACTTCAATCCATTTGGAAACATAGTCGACAACTAATAGAATGTATTTATGACCATTTAAAGATAGAAATGGTCTCATGAAATCTATTCCCCGGACGTCGAATAGCTCCACCTCCAAAATTATTCCATTGGCATCGCATTTTTTTTTTCTGAAATGCTTCCAGTGCATTGGCACTTATTGCATTTCATGGAGTATTCTCGTGCTTCTTTAAACAGAATGGGCCAGTAATACCCACATTGCAAAACTTTCGCTGTTGTGCGCTGTCCGCTGAAATGCCCTCCGTTGGGTGATTCATGACATTGAAACAATATGCGATGAAAGCAGTTTCTGGAACATAGAGTCTCAATATCTGATCTGGTCCCCTTTTGTAGAGATTTGGATCATCCCAGTAGTAAAATTTGCATTCATGTATGAGCCTTTTCTTTTGATGGGATGTGTAGTTTTCAGGAAATTGTTTGCAGACCAAGAAGATGACAATATCCGCATACTAGGGTAGTTCTACAATCTTCAGCAACTGCTCATCAGGAAATGAGACGTTCACCCTTAATTGGATGCGGTCCACTTCTGGATTCTCTAATTGCAATAAATGGTCAGTGACCTAGTTTTCTGTTCCCTTTCGGTCGATTATTTCCATATCAAATTCTTGGAGTAAGAGAACCCATCGGATGTCTAGGGTTCACATCTTTTTTTTTCATCAAATATCTTATCGCAAAGTGGTTTGTGTGGACGATCACTTTTGACCCCAACAAATAAGATCTGAATTTTTCAATTGCAAAAATCACTGCTAAAAGTTCCTTCTCGGTGGTGGTGTAATTCACCTGCGTGGAGTTTAGCATTCTGCTAGCAAATGCGATGGGGTGTAACATTGTCTTTACTTTTTGTTCCAAGACTACCCCCATCACATATCTGCTGGCATCACACATCAGTTCGAATGGCTTCTGGTGACGAAAAAATAGCCGCCAAAGACTTGATGACTAAAATTATGTGGGACGCAATATGCGATGCATGTCTTAGGTTATGCGTTGATTATCATGCGTCGGTGGCCATGTCTTAGGTTATACGTTATACTTGGCGTATGTGATGACCATGTGTTCCTGTCACAAGTTTTCTTGCGCTCACGCCAAGTATAACGTGAACGCAAGTTTCTCGGGTGATCCGAGGTCGAACTCAGGGATTTGTAGCTAGATGTATGCAACGGTTGAATAAAAGAATGATGGTAAGGTTTATGCTACACTACTCCTACTCCTAACTAACAGACAACGCAATGAGAAGTATGAATGAAAGGTAGAGACACGACAACTATTGACGTGAAGTAAATGGATGGAAAATAGATAAAATGTGAAGATGTCTTCATCGCAACCTTTAAGAGTGACTGCAAGGACAACCTCAGCCAACGCAAGCTGATGCGTTCATGCCATCCACACCCGCCGCAAATGCACGTGATTTGTATTAGAAAACGAAACTTATTCCTAAGTCTCCATTCTTGCTTATGCAATCTTAATCTAGCTCTCCCGAGCATCGATTTCTACCTAGCTCTCCCGAGTCTTAGGTTCTTTCTTTAGACTCTCTCTCGAGTAGCTCTAAAGGTGTGATGGACGCATACATAAGACAAGGTAACCGAAAAGCCTGTGTGACGTAAGATATTTCCTATCTCTAGTGAATACATGCTTACATTGTTTAATGCGACCAACCATTTACCCTCTCGGGCAGTTGGTTGTTGCTAACTTTACTCATAGACAAGCATTGCGTCCGCCTATAGACAGGCGTTGCTACAGCTTCATACTAAGCAAATAAGATTTTTTCACACACTCGCACAACGCACACCTTCCGATGGTTTGCTACATACTTCATATCTCTAATCCATGTGACTAAGTATACGATACTCTAGCAATCTCACTAAGTGATGCAATGAAAGTTAAGGATGCTGAGTAAGAAAGATGGAGATGGAATCGAAGGAAACATAGAAATGCATTGAACACACAATGTATTAATTTCTTATTTCTAAAATGTAATACAATACAATATAGGAAAAGAAAGAGAAAATGAAAGGACCAGCTGGAAGCAATGTTCTTGCTTCAGCAGATGTGTGTCAAGCTCCCGGTGGTGCCATGGATGGGCGGTGGAGTTGACTCTCTTGAGATCTAACTCCAGCGAAGGCTCTGGTCGTCACTCGGAATGGATGAAGGAGATGAAGAACCTCTCAAGCTTTCTTCTAACGCATTTTTTCTGGATCACCAAGGATCTGCCTGAATGCCGAAACTTGGATGATTTGCAATTCTGCTCAGCAGCTGCTATTTATAGAGCTCAATCGCTGACAAACATTAAATGGACCTGCTCTGATTTTTGACATTAGTGGCATTTTTGTCCTTTTCTAAATCTCTGTTACAGTATGTGGTAGGTGAAATGTCAACATCAATCTTTTGATTTTCCCGAATATGTGGTGATGCGTTCATTCCACCAACCTTGTTGGTCATCCTACTATTATGGTTTATTCGTGTAGCCGCAATCGTGCAGTTGGACCGCATTCACTTAATTACCGTAACTTCTACACGATGGCCACAATCGCTTGATGATCGAAACTCCTATGCGATGGATGCATGCGGTTGATTACCGCAACACCCATGCGTTCACGTTTGCAATGGAAAGTTTCTCTGAATGCGGTTTTCTATGTGGTAGCCCGGCTTCCGCGTTTACGTCCACTTCCTGCGTTAGTTACTAAAATAGACAATTGAACGCATAATAACGCATAATAATGGGTTATTCGAGATTCTTAATGCTGAACACCGCAAACTCATTTTCTCATGAATTCCTAACATAATTGCCGCATATTCTACTTAACAACCCTCATAATTCTAAATAAAAGGCCTAAGATGACATGCATTTTTGCATATCATCACACCCCCAAACATAGAATCATGCTTGTCCTCAAGCATGCGTTATACTCAAGAAATTCTAACTCACCTTCCAGCTTTCCTTTGCGGTGACCAGCTTCTCAGAATATAATTTACTCATACCTCTAACCATCGCCGCAATGCTCTCCTCCACTTCAGCTGCTTCTTCAAAAAGATCTTTTCTAAGTTTAGATCTGGCAAGCCTTTGCTAAAAAACTTTTTATTCATTCACCGCAACTTTGCGTTTAGCTTTTGAGAATGCATTCGTTCAAAACACTTCAAAATTTTGCGATGACTTATTCGAATGCGGCGTTGAACCTGGTTACGCTCTTCGTTTTGGCTTACCCCCACGTGTGTCATGCGGGCATCCAACTTCAGTTGCGTTCCATATTTAACTCAACTCTTGTTTTGCTTGATTTGGCTTGCTGTAACTCATAAACTTGTAACGCTGGAAATGTATGTATCTTTTATTGCTTACAGCATGCGAACAAATATGAATATGGATGAATAAAGAACAAGCTCGTGTTGCCATAAACTTGATGATGTAAAGATGGAAATGGAATGTGGATGTTGTATTATGCATTACTACTTCTAAATATATGCGTTGTCAACTATATGCTTATAGTATGCTATGGAATAATGCGTTGTCACAAGTTTCCTTGCGCTGAAACTAAGTATAATTCCAACGCAAGTTTCTCAGAGTAATTCGAGGTCGAACACAGGGATTGTTTTCGTTAATGTGTTACTTTCGTGATATATGCGACCGGTTTTACAATTAATAAAAGATTTGGTTTGTACATGAATTTAAATTGTGATAAACATAAATTGCGTTGATAAAATAAAAGTGCGATAAAAGTAAAGTCCTAAACTATTATGATACAAGATACAAGATTCATGATACATGATACTGAGTTCGAGACGGACTGTGAAGTTATACAAAGGATCGTGGTATGCGATGGCAAGTCATTATGTATGAATCAAAAATAGAAAGAATAATTAGTACAAACATCGCAAGTTTTTTAATTGCGTTAAATATGTAACTAAGGTTCCGCTTTTCCTTGGTGTACACTTCTCGGTGATCGGCCGCGTTCCCATATCTCTATGGTGAAACAGGGATGAACGTAATGAACGCAAGGTTGCTTCCATCTCTGGAAGTACTTCTCACTTTAGTTAACGCATTCTTCCAAGCCTCTCTCGATAGGCGGAATGGCATCTTCACTTCTGCTCTCACAGGTGAAGATTCCGTCTAGCATGCTTTAGCTAAACAAAATTATTTCCTTAACATAAATTAATTTACTTACTTAATTCTTATTAATTACCCAGGGAATTAAGAAAAGATCCTGTCTCTTATACACATCTAGATGTGTATAAGAGACAGGTTTAAGACGACGTGCATTTCTGCATGTCATCACACCCCCAAACTTAGAGGTCGGCAGCGTTCTCACCGCAAAGCTAAAAACAAAATTACAAGAATGTGATAATAAATGTTTGAACAAAGGTTTGCACAAAATAAAACTTAAGACTTTCAAAAATTGAAGAAGCTATTAAAAGTAGGGAGCGCCTTGCGATGCTTAGTTAGCGGATGCGGTGAATTATACCTGTCTCTTATACACATCTAGATGTGTATAAGAGACAGATTTATAGGCGAAGCTTTGACTCTTTGCATTGTGGTCCCAACTTTATTGTTAAGGCAGTTCCTGAAATGGTGGAGTGAATATCCCTTCTGTTACGCAATTAATCCCGTCAGTAATGCACAACGGTCTGCTGTACACACATCAGAATCCTCCGCAATTGCGTTGCTCTTTACATCTTCAATCGTTTGACCACATGCGGTGTTGTTTTTTATTACCGCATGTGGTTGAAGTTGCGTTGATAGCAAAGCTCTTGATCGATTGTCGCATGCGCCATCATTGCGTTGATCGTCTCTTCATTATTGATTGACGGGCGCAAGGCGACGTAGATGCATTGTTCAGTTTATCTTTGAGCCATGAACGATGTGGTGACTTGCTTTCCTGCAAAACAGAACTGAAACATTCTTTTCTACCATCGCAATGGCGTCAGTGGGTGTATTGACGACAATTTATAATTCTCACATTTCTTAACCAATTTCCATATTATCAATGCAACTTTTCTTCCTTTTGGCCGCAATATCTAAATAAAACAGTATAAATATCTTGTATTTCTATAAGTTATCACTTGCACCAGACATAGAAGTTGCGCTTATGCATTGATCCTGGCGACTTACTTTCATTTTGGCTTACCTCCACGTGTGTCATACGGACATCCAACTACGGGTAAGTTCCTTTTACAACTTAACTTTTATCAACATAGGTTTTCCCATTGAGTTGACAGTGGAGTTGTTATTATCAAAATTCTCTCTTTTTTTTTCTTTTTGCATTGATATATTTTTTTTAGAAACGACCGCAATGTAATGAATGAAATTCTCCGAGACCGTTGTCACCCCCAAACTTAGAGGTCGGCAGCGTTCTCACCGCAAAGCTAAAAATAAACTTAACAGAAATGCGGTAACCAATGTTTGAGCAAAGGTGTGCACAAAATAAAACTTAAGACTTTCAAAAATTGAAGAAGCTATTAAAAGTAGGGAGCGGCTTGTGATGCTTAGTTAGCGGATGCGGTGAATTATACATACCATCATAGAAACATCGCAAAGGAGTGTAATCGGGAAAAGAGAATTTCAAAAGGATAATGCATGAAAGATAACAAGAAAAGACCTTAGGCAAAATAACGCATGCGATCATGCGTTGGAATCCACGCGATCGAAGCCATGCGTTGAAGGATGGAGGGACTTCTTCCGTTGTAATGTGCTCCGAGGAGAATTATTTTTCGCATCTACAAGGAGCAAACGCACCATAACCAAGGAAGCAACCATATATCCAAAATAACAATAAAAATAAAAACAAACTAAACTAAGAAAGCAAAGTAAAGATAGAGTAGAAGACGTCCCTAGAGAAATTGGAGTGTTGTCACCGCAAGGAGTCTCCCATGCAAGAGATTGCTTTCAACTGCTTTGGTCAAGAAGCTCACCCTGACCATTGGAACTTTCAACAATTGTTGGACGCATGTTGGCCACCATGTGCTTAGAATTACCTTCAGTTCATGCGACTGATTGCCCTTCTACCTTAGGGTCAATATTGGCATTCGGCGCATTGCCTTCACTTCAATATTGGTTGCAACTTGGTCGCACAAGCTGCAATACTCCCAAGATAAAAAAAGGTTTCCTGCAAAGACACAAAACTCAACAACAATTAGTTGCCAAGTCCCCGGCAATGGCGTCAAAAACTTTGTGACAAAAAATTAACCGTCAAAGACTTGATGACTAAAATTATGTGGGACGCAATATGCGATGCATGTCTTAGGTTATGCGTTGATTATCATGTGTCGGTGGTCATGCGTTGGAATGAAACTATTGTTAACTAATGTATGCGATGACCATGCGTTCCTGTCACAAGTTTTCTTGTACTCACCCCAAATATAATGCGAACGCAAGTTTCTCGGGTGATCCGAAGTCGAACTCAGGGACTTGTAGCTAGATGTATGCGTTGATGTGTATGCGACAGTTGAATAAAAGAATGATGGGAGGGTTTATGCTACACTACTCCTACTCCTAACTAACAGACAACGCAATGAGAAGTACGAATTAGAGGTAGAGACACGACAACTGTTGACGTGAAGTAAATGGATGGAAAATAGATAAAATGTGAAGATGTCTTCATCTCAACCTTTAAGAGTGACCGCAAGGGCAACCTCAGCCAACGCAAGCTGATGCGTCATGCCATACATGCCCGCCGCAAATGCACGTGATTTGTATTAGCAAACGGAACTTATTCCTAAGTCTCCGTTCTTGCTTATGCAATCTTAATCTAGCCCTCTCGAGCATCGATTCTAACCTAGCTCTCCCGAGTCTTAGGTTCTTTCTTTAGACTCTCTCCCGAGTAGCTCTAAAGGTGTGAAGGATGCATACATAAGACAAGGTAACCGCAAAAGCCTGGTTGACGTAAGATTATTCCTATCTCTAGTGAATACTTGCTTACATTGCTTAATGCAACCAACCATTTACCCTCTCGGGTAGTGGGTTGTTGCTAACTTTACTCATAGACAAACATTGCGTCCGCCTATAGACAGGCGTTGCTATAGCTTCATACTAAGCAAATAAGATTTTCTCACACACTCGCACAACGCACACCTTCCGGTGGTTTGCTACATACTTCATATCTCTAATCCACGTGACTAAGTATGCGATACTCTAGCAATCTCACTAAGTGATGCAATGAAAGTTAAGGATGCTGAGTAAAGAAATATGGAGATGGAATCGAAGGAAACATAGAAATGCATTGAACACACAATGTATTAATTTCTTTATCTAAAATGTAATACAATACAATATAGGAAAAGAAGAGAAAATGAAAGGACCAGCTGGAAGCAATGTCTTGNAAAATGTAATACAATACAATATAGGAAAAGAAGAGAAAATGAAAGGACCAGCTGGAAGCAATGTCTTGCTTCCAGCAAATGTGTGTCAAGGCTCCCGGTGGTGCCATGGATGGGCGGTGGAGCTGACTCTCTCGAGATCTAACTCCAGCGAAGGCTCTGGTCGTCACTCGGAATGGATGAAGTAGATGAAGAACTCTTAAGCTTTCTTCTAACGCATTTTTCTGGATCACAAGGATCTGCCCGAAGGCCGAAACTTGGATGATTTTCAATTCTGCTCAGCAGCTTCTATTTATAGAGCTCGATTGCCGACAACATTAATGGACCTGCTCTGATTTTGACATTAGCGGCATTTTTGTCCTTTTCTAAATCTCTGCTACTAATGGTGTGGTAGGTGAAATGTCAACATCATCTTTTGATTTTCCCAAGATATGCGATGATGCGTTCTTTCCACTAACCTTGCGGTCATCCCATTATTATGGTTTATCGTGTAGCCGCGATCGTGCTATGACCGCATTCGCTTAATTACTACAACTTCTACACGATGACCGTAATCGCTTGACGATCGCAACTCCTGTGCGATGGACGCATGCGGTTGATTACCGCAACACCCATGCGTGGATCATATGCATTCGCATTTGCGATGGAGTGTTTCTTCGCATGCGGTTGTCTATGCGGTAGCCTGGCTTCCGCGTTTGCGTCCACTTCCTGCGTTAGCTACAAAAATAGACAATTAAATGCATAATAACGCATAATAGTGGGTTAGTCGAGATTCTTAATACTGAACACTGCAAACTCATTTTCTCATGAATTCCTAACATAATTGATGCATATTCTGCTTAACAGCCCTCATAATTCTAAATAAAAGGCCTAAGATGACATGCATTTCTGCATGTCATTGGCTTCGTCCAATCAGGTGCGTTCAGAATTGGCATTGTAGTTAAAGCGTCTTTTAGTATTTTGAATGCAGTGAGGGAGTGTGAATTGAAATCAAAGGGTTTATGAGCTTCCAATAATGCATTTAAAGGTCGAGCGATTTTGGAAAAGTCCTTCAAAAACCTTCTGTAAAACCCCGCGTGTCCTAGGAAACTCTTCAAAACTTTCACATTCGCTGGAGGTGAAAGTTTTTCTATAGCTTCAATCTTTGCTTTGTCCACCTCTAACCCATTCCTTGAGACCTTGTGCCCAAGCACAATTCCTTCCTTGACCATAAAATGGTACTTTTCCCAGTTCAACACCAGATTAGTTTCCTCGCATCTTCTCAGTATTCTCTCCAGGTTTTGTAGACAGATTTCATATGTTTGTCCATAGACTCAGAATTCATCCATAAAGATTTCAACCGAGTCTTCAAGATACTCGAAGAAGATCGCCATCATACACCTTTGAAATGTACTGGGTGCATTGCATAATCTAAAAGGCATGCGACGAAAGGCGAATGTTCCATATGGACATGTGAACGTGGTCTTTTCTTGATCCTCTAGTGCGATCATAATTTGGTTATAGCCTGCGTATCCATCAAGGAAGCAAAAATAATCATTCCCCACTAATCTGTTTTGATTAATGAAAGGTAAGGGGAAATGATCTTTCTTTATCACTGCGTTGAGTTTCCTGTAGTCTATACAAATCCACTAACTCGTGACGGTCTTCATGGGGATCAATTTGTTGTTCGCGTTAGGAACCACTGTCATCCCACCTTTTTGGGAACACATTGCATGAGGCTGATCCACGTGCTATTTGCGATAGGGTAGATAATATCGACATCTAACCATTTGATGATTTATTTTTTGACAACCTCTTTCATCGCAGGGTTCAGTCTGCATTGAGGCTTTGTTGAGCCCTTCTGATTTTCTTCAAGCCGAATTCGATGCTGCAATACATTGGGCTGATACCTCTGATGTCATGAGTGTCCATCCGATTGCTCTAATATATTTTTTCAGAACATTGATCAGTGCGGTTTCTTTTTCTTCAGGTAACGCAGAGGATATGATGACTGGTAAGGTTCCATTCTAGCCGAGAAATACGTACTTCAAGTGGGTTGGTAGAGTTTTTAGTTCTAGTGTAGGTGGTTGCTCTAAAGAGGGCTTCAGTGCTTTTCTTTTTTCATCCAAATTCAGCATTTCATCATTCTTCAGCATCTCTGTTATCACATGGCAAGTCTTAATGAATGTTGTTGCATCTTCTCTTTCTTCATTCTCTTCTTCGAACTCCCAATTTTCAACGCAAGTTTATTCATCATCGGAATCTAATAAACCTTCCTCATCTGGGAACTTCATTGCCTTGATAATATTGAACCTGAGCTTCTTTTCGTTGACGCTCATTGTGATTTCTTCCTTATGCACATCTATTTGAGCACGACCAGTAGACAAGAATGGTCGTCCCAATATGATTGGAACATCTTTATCCGCCTGATAATCTAAGATAATAAAGTCTGTAGGTAGAATGAATTTGTCTATTGTTATCAAGACATCCTTTAATTTCCCTTCAGGGTGCACCAAGGATCTATCGGCGAGTTGAAGAGTCACCGTTATGGGCGTTAGCTGTCCCACATTCAATCTTTTGAAAATTGAAAGGGGCATTAATTTTATGCTTGCCCTAAGATCGCATAATGCTTGACCAATATAGATTCCTCCTATTGAGTAGGGTATTGTAAAATTGCTTGGGTCGCGCATCTTTGGTGGAATTATAGTGTCGTATTCTTGTATCAATGCCACCGTGGCGAATCTTCCCGTGCTTCTCTTCTTCGAGACAATGTCCTTCAAAAATTTTGCATCGGCATCTACTCTATTGCTTCTATGAATGGAATATTGATGTGCAATTGTTTCATAACAGTAAGTCAACCCTTCACAGGTTGCTCGTAATACCGATTTGGTCAATGTGTTGTTTTACCCTCGATATTATGTCTTGCTCCTTAAGTTCCAACTGATCCTCTAATAAACAATTGATTTATGATCCAATCACTAAACTAGATTCCTCTCGAGCCAATAAGAGGGTGGGGCCCCTTGTTCAAGACTTGGATTTAGTACTTAAGAGAACAACTTTTTTCCTATCCCTAAATCGGGTAGGCGTGAATTCCATATTGTACCCTATGTCCCCAGCTATCTACTCGGTCTTACCCCTGAAATGGGAGGCTTATTAAGTGATGGGTGAAAAATGGAGAATAAATATGCGTGCATCTTAGGATCTGCATTGATCTCCATGCGTCGCTGGTCATGCATGGGACTAAGAAATATGCAAGATGCATTTAAGAACATATGCGATGACCATGCATTCCTGTCACAAGTTTTTTTGCTCTCTTGCCAAGTATAACGAGATCAAAAGTTTCTCAGGGTGATCCAAGGTCGAACTCAGGGACTTGTAACTAAATGTTGTGAAGTAATGTGTTTGCGGCGAAGAATAAAAGAATAACGAAGTTAAAGGACTATGCGCTACTCCTACTCCTAACTAAACAAATTAAGCAATGGAATACGACTATGAGAGTTGGTAGGGACACAGCAACTATTAACGTGTAATAAGATGCATGGAAAAATAGATAAAATGATGGAAGGGATGATTTCACCGCATCATTAAGCTTGATCGCAAGGGTAATCCCAGCCACCACAAGTTATGCGATCATGCTATACACAAATTTATGAATGTGATGCCTATGCGAAAATGTCGATAGAACTTATGTCTAAGTCTCTATTCTTGCTTATGCGATCTAACACACATAAGACAAGGTGACCGCATACCAACATATCCTATTTCTAAGGCGCATGCGATGTGTAAATAGCAGATAGGACTTATTCCTAAGTTTCTACTCTTGCTTATGCGATCCAATCTGACTCTCCTAAGCCTAGATTTTGTCTTTAGACTACTCTCCCAAGTATGTCCAAATAATGAATGATGCACTCATAAGACAAGATGATCACATAAAGCATGGTTGAACAAAGATTATTCCTATTCCTAGGAACATTGCTTACTTTGCTCAGTGAGTTCCACTACTTACCCTCTCGGGCAGTTAGTTGTCGCTGATCAGCTTATAGACAAGCATTGCAACCACTCATAGACAAGCGTTGCTACAGCCTCACACTAAACAAAGAGGATTTACTCACTATACTTGCGCAACGCACACCTCTCGATGGTTTGCTACACGTTTCTTATGTCTATGTCGCATGATTAAGTATGTGATACTCTTGCAATCTTACTTAGTTCGTTGCAATGAAAGTAAGGGATGATAAAGAAGAAGTTAATGAAGATGGAGTCGAAGGAAATAAAGAGATGCATTGATTACAAAATGTATTAATGTCTTAAGCCAAAATGTAATACAATACAGAGATAGAAGAGAGATGGAGGGCTAGATGTAGGCAATCTCTTGCTTCTATTAGATATATGTCAAGGCTGTCGGTGGTGCCATGGAAGGGCGGTGGAGTAGTCTCTCTCGAGATCTATCTTCGGTAAAGCTCCGGTCATCATTCGAAATTGGTTGAAAGAATGAAGAACTCTCAAAAAATGTCTTCTCACGCTCTCATCTGTGATCACAAGGATCTGCCTTAAGGGAGAAGCTCGGATGATTTGAAGTTGGGCTCTAAAGCTCTATTTATAGAGTTCAATCGTCGACAGCATTGATGGTCTCACTCTGAGTCTCTATCACTAATGGGGCGATGGACCTACTCTGAATCTTTGCTACTAACAGCATGGTAGGTGAAATGTTAATATCATCTTTTTTTTATACTCCCAAGGTATGCGTTCATGCTTGGTTTCCGAAGTACCAGCGCATTTCACCACCCTTGCGATCACCCTTCTATCATGGTTATTACTCTGTAGCCGTAACATCCATGCGATGAGCGTACGCGATCACACTTGTGATGGTCTGGGATTCATTGCATGCAATCGGTTCCTGCGATAGCATAAAAAATAGACGTTTTGTCGCAGAATAACGCATAATATTGGGTTAGCCAAGATTTTCAATGTTGATCGATGCAAGCTCGCTTTTCACATGAATTCTTACTATAATCACTGCATATTCTACTTGTTAACCCTCATAATTCTAAATAAAAAGCTACAATAACTAGCATTTCTACCAGTTATCATTAAGCCGGCGCTGTTGAGCCAACCCTCACCTATGCAAATCTAAGGATAATCCCGAATAAACAGGAGTTCATATTTAGCTCAGGATTAAGATCGAGTTACCTAGATCATCTAAGCGAAATAGTCAGTCTTAAACAATAAACAGCGTTGTAAAGTAAGCGTGACTTATTTCTTGGTCCGATCTTATGCAAACTCATTGCATAGAACACCCCCACTCCTCATGTCATTACATGAATGAATCTGGATCACTTCGTTTGTAGTATATTTACAACAACTTGTAATAGCTACAAAGTAGGCTGCATCCAATAGTGTTACCAGAATAAGGTACCCAACCTCAATCATGTACTATAGACCATTTTGGCTATTTACTCGAACTTGATCCATCTTTATGTCTCTATATAAAGTTCAAGTATTTATGTAATAGCCATGGATCTTAGTTTATTGGATTTAGACTTTATCAATGTAATTAATAGATTCAATACCTTTATTGAAGAAATGTTAAATAAATCTTTTACTAATAAATCTCCAATTACCCCATGTGTCCAATGCCAAAGCAACCGTAGTGTCCATGAAATGCCACATCCTAATTGTCCATTGCCTATAAATAGTGGCTTAATATGGATATTGTAGATATACACATTTTGATGAGAAAAATCAAAGTGGTGAACTCCATAATTTTATATTTTCCAATCTTTGTTATTTTGATATAATATTATATTTATTTTATATTATTATATTATATTTATTTTTATATTATTTATATTATAATTTCTCAATATCCGTGTTCTCGTTGTGTCTCGTTTTGCATCTCAATTTTGATTCAAACATTGTGAAACTGAATGCATATCTCTTAGATATGCATTCACGAAAAGGAAAATGAGAAAAAATTCGCCTCAAATCTCTAAATTTTTTCAAATCAACCATTTTTATCAAACCTCTTTTTTAAATACAATAATGATCTTATTAACCCACTGTAATGACCCCAAATTGTACATATATTTAATTAACTTAACTTGAAATCATTACTCATAAAACATTATTTCTTAAAAAATGTTTTCTATTAAAACCATGTATTACCAATGTGAATAAAATAGAAACTAAAGTATATACCAATAGTTAGTGGCCTAAGAATTTTTTGTAATTCTCTTTTAGTTACTAGATTTGTCTATTGTAGTGCCAAAAACTCTTATATGGAAGCCGCTTTTTTGTTCCCTCTTCTTTTCTTTATGACGCTGTCCATCGCTTTGAAGCCTTCTTTAAATTTCTACTCCTTTTCTTTTCTTTTTTTTTTTCTTATGCGACTGGACTAATGTATATATATACTTTTCAATCACATGATTGAACTTAAATTTCTTTAAGCTGCCTACATACCCTTTATAAGGACACGGATCAAGTCATAACATAGTTCGAAGAGAAGTTTTTTTCTTTTTTTTTCTTTTCTTTTTTGTATTTTTTAAGCATAAAACTTTTTGAGAAACTTGCCATTGATTGAGCCAATTCTTAGTCTGTCTTGATCAACAATCTTGTATGCTCCATTTGTATAGACTTCTTTGACGATGTAGGGCCCATCATATTTAGGTGTGAACTTATTTTCCGTATGTCTTTTCGTGATAATAGGTCTTCTTACAACGAGCACTAGATCACCGACTTGAAAAGATCGAGTTTTTACGTGTTTATCAAAAGCTTTAGACATTTGTGCTTGGTAACACTCCAATGCTTGTTGAGCTTCTAGTCGTTTTTCGTCCAGTGCGTCCAATTCTTGGAGACGTAGCTTGGCATTATCTTCTGTAGTCAATCCTTCTTGTACCGCCATTTTTAGCGGTGTAATTTCTCTTTCAAAAGGAAGGACAACCTCTACCCCATAAACGAGAAAGTATGGAGTGACTTCAGTAGGAGTACAATGAGTGGTGCGATAAGCCCACAATGCTTCACCGATCTTTTCTTGCCAATCTATTTTCGACTTAGAGACAAATTTCTTCAACAGGTTGCAAACGTCTTGTTGAATTCCTTTGCCAACCCATTTGTAGCAACATTATACATGGACGACTTGTACTACTTGAGTTCGAATTTCTTACACAGCTTGTCTATCAAGCTATTAGAGAACAATCTCCCATTATCTGTCATGATTCGATGGGGGATATTGTACAGATAAATGATGTGAGTGTGGATAAAATCCACCAATTCTTTCTTAGCCTCCATTAACGCAATAGCCTCAGCCCATCTTGAAAAGTAGTTAGTGGCTAATGCGTTGATTTATCATGCGATGAAAGGATGTGTGGATGTGATGATCATGCAAGTTTTCCTAACAAAACCCAAGTATAAGCCTTCTTAGGGTCCTGGTAAGTCTAGGGTCGAACGAAGGAATTACTAAATAGATATGTGAAACACTCTCTGATCCTATTGCGATGGTGATTAAGAAGTAGATGGTAATTTAACTTTGATTTTCTAATGCAATGGAATTAAATGCACAGCGACGAAAGGGTGGTGTTGTAACAAATATGCGATAAAGGGGGTTGAGAAGAGGTTTTGCTAGCATTTCTTAAGATATTGCACAAGTCATACGATCATGCTATACACAAATATTAAACCCTACATTTCTCAATGCATGATGACACATTTCCTATGTCTAGGACGCATGCGATGTGTATGGAATGCAACAGATAGAACTTATTTCTAAGTCTCTACTCTTGTTTATGCGATCTAATCCGACTCTCTCAAGCCTAGATTCTGTTTTTAGACTACTCTCTCAAGTACTCCAAATGATGAATGAAGCATACATAAAACAAGATGATCGCATAAAGTGCATAGCTTAAGTCATGCTAGCTAAGTACTTCTCAACCCATTCACAAATTTAACTACCCGTGTATTGTGCGAAGAGACTAAACATAAATTGAAATGAAATTTCCATTCTTGAAAATAAAGTGCTTGAGTACAAAACAATAAATGGTGTAAGAAGTATCAAGCCAGGTAAGCAATGTCTTGCTTCTTCTGGCTTTTTACACCACTCTTATCACTTCAATTCTTTCCCAAGTTATTAACTCTTGCTCTTGCAAGGGTTTGGTGTCTCTCCTCCGAGATGTTTCCGGTAGTCTCTCGACCTCTCCAAAAATTAATTCCTTCTCAAGTATTCCCTTCCCTCGGCTTCGTCTCTCTTCTTCACTTGGAAGTCCTCCTGGTTTGGTAGCATTAGATATTTATAGACTTCCAAGAAAAAAAGTTCTTCTCACTAATGATTGCGTGGATGGGCAGCATTAATTTTCATACCCTGTTGCGCCATTTGATAGTAACCGGACGTTCAATGTATTTGCAACGGTATGGTCTTCAACGACCGTTAACTGAATTTCTGATCTGACCGTTATCGGCTTTATGTCCCATCATGTTTTATTACATTAGGCCACCACCTTTATGTAAGGTCATCACGTGATCATCTTTGAGGTACCCTTCGATCGTAAACTCAAAACATGCCATTGAAGAGTGGGGGTGTTCTATGCAATGAGTTTCATTCATGTAACTGCTTTTATGCGATGTGAGTTAGCGATCATAAATTTTCTTTTAGTTTGGCGCATTCGATCGTAATATTGCCTATTCACCATCGCTTTCTCCCATTGTTTTAATAATTTGAGCTTTAATAACTTGTATTTCTACCAGTTATCAGTGGTTGCGATGATATAAGAATGCCCTGTTGATGACTTAGATATTCTAAGGCCAACAAGATCAAGCTCACACTCTTCGAAAGGCCACGAAGCTATAGTCGGATGCAGAGGCTAGGGTGGTTGATGAATGAAGTTCGTGTGATACTGACAAGCTTCACACTTCTTTGCATATTCCATCAAATCTCAAATCATCCTCGGCCAATAGTAATCCATCCTTTTCAATGGGAACTGTAGATTTGGTCCAAATTGATGCACGCTGCATACGCCTGAATGCGCTTCTTCCAAAGCCTTCATTGATTTCTCTTTTTCAAGGCATCAAAGAAAGAGCCCTTCAAGGGATCAGCAGTATAAAACCCCTTTGTAATAAATTAAATGCGTAGTCCTCCTTCGAATCTCGATTTTATGGCAGGGATCATTCAGAAGCTTTCCATGCTTAAGGTAATCTACAATGGGCTACCGCCAGTCTTCCTCGTCGGTTAAATAGACTGATATCACATTTATTTCTTCACACGTTGTGTTGACCAAAGGTATAACCCACCTTTGACAAAGCGATATACTAAGAGATACATCGTCTAGAACCATCAAGGTAGTAGCTAAGTTTTCCAAAATGTCTACCTTCTTATTTTTCATCCTCGAGACATGCTTCAATGTCACGCTTTCGAATTTTTCCATCAACTGTTGGGCATATATGAAGTAAGGCTTCAAGTCATCATGCTTCACATCGTACTGGCATAAGAGTTAATTGATTGTCAACTTCAAGTCATCAAAAATATCTATGTAAGATACTTCAATCTCCAAATCCATTTGGACGCCGATTATCAAGGCTTGGTATTCAGTGACATTGTTCGAGCATAATTTAGTAAGAGCGAAGCTATGAGGCACATGTGCTTTTCTGGAGAAATGAGGACGATGCTTGCCCTCGTACCACTTCTCCAGGTCGCGCATCGAAGAACATGACCCAAGGCCCCCTGATTTTCGTGAAGAAAACTTCATCGTCGGGCAAGTCTTCACTTAACTTCCAATCTGATGGAACCAGGTGATCTGCCAAGAAGTCGGCCAATGCTTGCCCTTTAATTGCCTTTTGTGGCACATAAACGATGTTGTACTACTGAAGCATGATTGCCCACTTGGCCAAATGCCCCAAGTGTAGGATTGTATCAATTGCAGTGGAAGCACAAGGATTATCTAAGCATTCAAATTCACTAATTTTGGCATAATATAAAGCATGCTTCTGTAGAAAAAAATGGGTTTTAAGATATACCTCTTGAAGAACTTCTTCAAAGCTCTATCTCCAGCTGCAATCTTCTCCATATCTTGTTGTAGACCACCTTAAGATCTTCCCCACTATTCTCTTGGTGCTCTAGATTGAGTTGTGAGACTCAAAACAAGCTTGAATCAAGGGATGAAGGAGAATAGCTTACTGCAGCAACCTTGTTGAAGAACCATTCTTTAAACCGAATTCTCTCAAAATTCTGTAGATTGCATGCCCGATTTTCACTTCAATCTTCTCATTAGATTACAGATCAACATGCAAAGAGAAGAGCTGCATGGGTTGCAGCTCATGCTTGGAGAAGACAAAGGCAAGACAATGCAATGTGTGTAAGCTAGTTAAGTGATGGATACTGGAAAATTCAATTTTTCCATTTAAATGTGTTTTTGTTTTCTTTTTCAATTTTTATCTAAAAATCAAAATTTGATTTAATAAATCTATTTTGATTTTAAAAAAAGAAAACTTAATTAATTTCATAAATTAATTATTAAATAAAACTTAATTAATTTAATATCAAATATTGAATTAATTTTAACACATATCCATCTTTATATATTTAAATCATATTTAAATATATAAATTCTCCTATTCCGTTTAATTCTAAAATTAAACATATAATTATATCTCATATAATTACAAATTTCCTTAATTCTAATTTGAACGTTTCAAATTAACTTATCACGTTATTCCAGAAAAAGATCTTTTTGTCATTTTACCCTCAAGACAAGACTCACATGGTGATAATGAACTGTCTTCCAACTTATTTAGATGATCGTTCTTAACCAATCTCTCAATCCTGTTGAGATTTATGTGACCTAGTCTCAAGTGCCAAAGATAGGCATTTGGAGAAATCTTCCTCTTCTTATGAGTCCCAGTAGTTTTAAAATCTCTATGTTCAAAACAGCTTTGACCTCAGATGGTTTTAACATGTATAAGTTATTTTCTAATTTTGCAGAGCAAATCTGTTTATTTCCTATTTTGGTGAATATTTCACCATTTTCGAAATAAACTTTATAATTTTGTTCTAGCAAACAGGAGACGGAAATTAGATTCCTTTTCATAGAAGGAATATAATATACATTTTTCAAATAAATGTACTTTTCTCCTATAATAACTTCATATCTCTCACTTCTTTGGTTGAAACAATCTCCTCGGTCCCTACCTTAAAGATTGTTTCACCCTCTGTCAACTGCCTCCAGGAACTTGTTTCCTGTGAGATAGTACATACATGATTAGTGACACCTGAATCAATTATCTCTTTTATCATTTTCCACTAAACATGCTTAAATAACAAGTAAAATATATTTATCTTGTTGTTTGAATTCAGCATTCTCATCTACATAATTCATAATTTCAGATGAGTTGGGAGATAGAGGACAATCTTCTGTTAAAACTCTTTTGGTATAATCAACCGCTAGTAATTTGTTTGTTGATTTGATTTTACTGTTATGTACATCGGAAGTGAGTATTCTAGAATTCGACATGCTGATAAAATTCAAACAAATTCTAATTATTATTCCAACGGTTAGACCTTTCTTGGATATAGATTCTCTATTTCGAATTTTTCATTTTTGTGGTACGGAAACAAAAAGACTGGAAAGAATGGACAAGAGATGAAAATCCCCCTCCATTTGATTTTCAATATCCAAATATATGGAATAACTGCTGCTATTACTATCCCTAACTAAAAAAGTGTCATCAGATACGAAATTCCGAATGCCGACTAAATCATCAACAGTACTGTAACTAGAATTGTAACTATCACTATGATTAGGAATGTTTTTATTCATATTATTTATACTTGATCCTTCACTTTCAATAGGACCAAGACTATTTGCAAAGCCCCGGTATCTATTACCGGTCAGAATTGGACCATAACGGAATTTCGGTCTATACCGGCACCATAATATCTGATTGGGGAGGAAGATTAGAATTAGAGATTGATCGAAAAGCAAGGATATGGGCTCATATCGAGAGAGAATTGGATTTGGTTAGACAATGTGTGGTTGGTAAACAAGGATCGGTTGGAGAAATAGAGGGAACATGTATCACACGTGCAAAATCTGAAAAAATCCCACGACTAATAAGATTGACGACAGGAGAACACATGTCATGAAATTGTAAATAAATCCAAAGTCAAGTTTTAGCAAAAAGTAATAATGTACTCATAACCATTATTTATTTGCAACGATATTTTAGTGAGTTAGAATATGTGCTACCGTGGGGCAGTCAGATACTCCTTCACTAAAACAAACAATTTTGACCAAACACTATCCCTAAAATAACTCTTATTCCTATTGTCTCCAGAATAATTCTTATTCCTATAGTCGTTTAGTTATCGTTTTCGGTCAAGATCTTTACTAACAACTTAGTATTTCTTGTAAGTGTGACCTGACATTTTCAGATCCTATAGGACAGTATGAATTTGCCTCCAAAATAGAAGACAACATCCAAGAAAGAACTATAAGACCCTATTCATTTTACTGAAGCCTGGGTTGTTCTGAATCCTATGTTACAACCCTCCGTGGGGATAGCCATCGCTAAACAATTAGCAAAGGGCCACTTAAAGCTAACCAGCAGGTGCAATATAGGAATCTCATGGTTCAGACTAATGGAGGAGACTGCAGGATATATTGACACATATCCTACACCCACTTACTTTGAACTACTTCCTCCATTTACCTTGATATTGACTCATACAAAACACTCTCCGTAGGGAGGCCACTTCCAGGGTGACACGAAGCGTATATGAATCTCACGGTGTAAACTATGTGGAGATGTGGTAGTTGAAATCTATTTATCGTATAATAGACTTATATTTGAACAACTTCCTCTTATTCACCGAAATCTAGATTTAAGCTAAAAAATACTTTCCGTAGGGAGGTCACTTCCAGGGTGACACGAAGTACCGCTTAAATCTGGATTGTGAACTCTTAAAGACGTGAGAGCTAAAAATAACGTATCGTATATATTATTAATCTCCCATTGAAGTTTTCTAATACTATCATATAGAAGTTATTAAACTGCCACTGAAGTGTTCTATTTTTGGTAGATTTATACTTAGGTTCTTTTCGGCTAATAAAACAACCTTAAGTCTATGTGGTTTATCCAAGTATAACTCTTATAATTGAATTTTAACCTACGATGTCTAGGTGATAAACCATTTATTACCTCAGATCCCTCACGTATGCTCATAAAATCGGTTACTAACGCTCAATTATTCAACCAAATCCCCAGGTAGGAGGTGTTTTGTAACCCGTCAACTTAAGTACCCCCAGCCTTAGACAGGATTATATACCAGTTGAGTTTGTAACTAGGTTTTATAAGTTTTAAAAATTAAAACAGGTGGTCAACCTACATGAGCATGAAACTATTGTGGATTTTAAATGTCTAACCCAATTTTATAACAAATTATAAAACTTTAGACATGTTATATATCCACAACATACATGAGGCATTCAACATTTAATACAATATTTATATTAAATACAAGAAACCCTAACATGCATACTATATATTATAACAATCATAACATACTTTCAATGCATGTTACATACTTCCTATGGTGGGATTTTAAATTTAAATGGCATACTATATGCACATACAAGATTTATTTAATTATAACATACATCAAATGCATAAATAATTAAACACAGACTGATATGGTTTTAGTTTTGGAAAAAAACAAGCAAACAAAACCTAATTATTACAAAACAGCTTCCGAACCGCTCCCGGACCGCTCGAACTGCTCC
>NC_052349.1:60695975-60762672 GCF_009727055.1 Benincasa hispida
GAACTCAAGTAGCTTGAACCGGACCCGAATCATCTGAAACGAACCAGCCATGTCTGAATTAGACCAGCCAAGAACCATTTAAAGCTGAATCGGACCAGACCACAAGAGAACCGATCGAACCAGCAGCCCTTGCACATGTTCAACATCTCACTAAGTCTCATCGTTTAGAAATGACAACCATCGTCTAGCATTTTTCCAAATCGTTTAGTAAATGCTTGATTGTTTAGCGCGCAGAAAGGTAAATGATTGTTTAATGCCATTGTATAGCATTCAACGCATCGCCTAGCTCCCACATAGAGGTAAACGATCGTGTAGTGCTATCGCATAGCAACTTGATGCATCGTTTAGCTCCCAATCAAAGATAAATGATCGAAGTAAGCAATCGCTCAAGGCTATCGTATAGCTCTTCATCACTATCGCTTAGTTCTATCATATAGAACCAAACGATCGCTTAACACAATCATCTAGCGCTACATGTCATCTTTCAGTATCAGCCGTGTAGCTAAACAATCGCTTAGCTCCATCATATAGAACATCATCACGCCATTCAGCATCGTAGGTAAATGATTTGTTTAGTTCCATCGCATAGAAACTTCAACGCATCGCTTAGCACTTCGACTATACGATCGTTTAGCTCTGCATCTAAACGATCGCTCAGCGCTATCGCATAGCACTTCATCCCATCGCTTAGCGTGCATCGTTACTAAATAATCGTATAGTACCATCATATAGTAAATTCAATGTATTGTTTAGTTCTCACGCCAAAGCTAAATGATCGCTTAATACTATCGTATAGCAAATTGAACGCATCGTTTAGCTCCCGCAAGTACACGATCGTCTAGCATTCAACATCACAACGATCAGTGCCCATTGCTATACGATCGTCTAGCTTTTCTTCACATCGTGTAGCGTTTAGAGCTAGACGATCGTTTAGCAACTGGAACCTCAGCGACGAAAAGAACAGAGGCTGATTTTTCTGGAACTGCAACTCGGCCTCTTTGCTTGTTTTTTCGATTTACAGCTTAATTGCTACTATAATGACTCCAAATAAATTACAGACTCTTGGGAACACATTAAAGCTGTAAAACCCAAACCCTAATTACTTCAAGTAAGAGTAAGTAATGTGATGTCTTCTAATGAGCTAAATGAAGCCATGTCTTAGGAAGGATAAAAGATGTAAGCAAGAAGAAATAGGCTCTTGGGTAGCTAAGTGTAAAGGTAGGACAAAATCGGCTAGGCTAAGGAAGGTCATGCTTGATGATGGAATGCATAATAAGCATATGAATGAGACCATGCCATCTAATGAGGTATGGTGCTGAAGTAATATTGTGAGAGAAGTTAGTAAAAGGAAATTTGCTAAATCCTAGCCCTTCATCACCAATAGTGGGCCAGGTGGCACAAGGAGAGTTCATGCTAGATTTTAGGCGGTAATATAAGTATAAAGGTCGAGTTCATTGCATCAGTTTGGACGAATTACTTAGGATATTTGTGTAATTTTAGTGGCATTCGAAAGCTCTATGTGTCTATTTTTTGTGGCTGGGCTGCTGGAAGGAAAACTCACCGGAATAAGGCCAGAGGGGCAAAATAAAGATGAAGGGTTCGTTTCTTGGGTGAATCTAGGCCATCAGTAAAGAATTGAAGCTTCAGGATGAATTACGAAGCGTTCTGAGCTTAAACTTTGAGAAATATTGTCAACTCAGTTATAAACAACCTTGTAGAATGAAACTTTCTAAGATGAGGCCTAGAAATCGAGTTATATAATTTTGAAGTTTGAACTAGAAATTGTTGAACAAGCAGACAGTTGTTTGAATTGGGGCCACTGATGAACTTTTGAATCTCCAGATTAACCGACGAGGAATTTTGAGCTGAAATTCTAAGGTAATGTTGATACTCAATTCTAAACATGTTTGTAGAAGGAAGTTCCTTCAAAAGAGGGCTGGATTTTGAGTTATGAATTTTTGAAGTTGTAATAGAGAAGCTGTGCATAAGCAGATAGCTGTTTGGGAAGAACAAGCAAACAGCTTATATGGAAAAAGAGGATCTCGCTAATGAAGGAAATGTCGCTAATTTTGTGCTGAGGATCTCGCTCTAGAAGGGAATCTCGCTAGAAATTGGGTTGAATCTCGCTGGTAAGGTTAGTATCGCTAGGATGACAATTTGCCAGGAAAAGGTTGATCTCGCTCATGAGGATCTCGTTGATCTCGCTCATGAGGAGGATCTCGCTAGTAAAGCTGTCTTTGTTGATGAAAGTTCCTTTAGTAAATGAACTATTTAAGGTATTTTGCTAAGAATTCTGTGTAGTTTAATCAGGAATTATGTCCTTTCAGGCCAAGAAGAACTAGGAGAGGCGTATAACCCGTTAAGAGGCCAACGAACTGTGAGTGACTATGTGATGACTTACGGTTTTAATGATTAAGAAACTATGATTTCTTGAAGATATTTCCCATGCTAAGGGCAATCCCGAATAAACAGAAGTTCATAGTTAGCTCAGGATTAAGATCGAGTTACCTAGGTCATCTAGGTGAAATAATCAGTCTTAAACAGTAAACAGCGTTATAAAATAAGAGTGACTTATTTCTTGGTCCGGATCTTATGCAAACTCATTGCACAGGACGCCCCCACTCCTCATGCCATAGCATGTACTATTTAGGATCACAATGTATGTAGCACTTTACAACTCTTTGTAACAACTACAAAGTAGGCCACATCCAATGGTGTTACAAGAATAAGGTACCCAACCTCATTCATGTACCATAGATCATTTTGACTATTTACTCGAATCTAATCCACTCTTATGTTTCCACATAAAGTTCAAGTACTCATACAATAGTCATGGGTCTTAATTTATTGGATTTAGACTTTCATACAATTTATGAGATCAATAAAAATTATATTGATAATAGAAAATGTTTGTCATTTTACAAACTACGAGTTTTAGGACATAAAACCCAACACCGAGATGATTGTCCTAGACAAAACATACTTGATGGGATCGGCTTTCGAAATTAAATGAACTTTGAAGGCTTACATGTAGTGTCTTAATTTATCTATAGCAAAGAAAAGTGCAAGGCACGTTTTCTCAATAGGAGAATAATTGATTTCAACTCTATTTAAGGTCTTGCTTAGGTAATAGAGAGCACACTTTTTTCCCTTCTCTCCTTCTTATGCCAGCAATTCCCCCAGAGATCTTTCTTACACTGTAATGTATAATACCAAGTGCTTGCCTACCACTGGGGCTCCTAGGACATAAGGGCTAAGTAAGTACCTCTTTATGCTATCAAAAGCATTTTCATAGACCTTATCCCATTCGAATTTTTCTCCCTTTCTCATCAGTCTCTGAAAGGGTTGACATCGCCCTGCCAGGTTAGAAATAAACCTCTTGATGTAGACCAAACGTCCTTGCAAACTTCTTAACTCATTATATTACAGATCAAACTTCTTCGCCTCCTCGTAAGTTTTGTCAAGCAGACCATCAGTGGCTGCCGCATTGGGCTGCTAATCGCCATTCATTGAATCAAATTCATCATTGCGGTCATTTGGTTTTAAAACGAAACAATGGCACCGTTATTTGCATCGGAATCTTTGAGTCTCAATCTTTGGTCACTCTCCCTCCAGTCTTCATGGTTCTTGGAGATGTGGTCTAGAATATTCTTCGCCTTCTTGTAAGTTTTTTCAAGCAGACCACCAGCGGCTACCGCATTGGCAATGGTCTGCGAAGCTGGATTCAAACCGTGATAGAAAATTTCCATTTGAAGGCAGTCTGGTAGCCCATTACACAGACAATCTCGGACCAACCTTTTAAACCTCGCCCAAGCATCGCTGAGCAATTCGTTCATATCTTGTTCAAAATTAGTAATAAGCTTTCTTCGTCTTGCATTCTTGGTAGGTGGAAAATACTTTTTCATGAATTTCTCCACTACTTGCTCCCAAGAAGTAATCTCTCCTGGTTCGAGCGAATAAGCCCATTTCCTAGCCTGATCACAGAGAGAAAATGGGAACAACGTTAGTCGAACTTCTTCAGCAGAGATGTTCGAGAGCACAAAAGTATTGCAGATTTCAATAAAACTTCGGAGGTGGGCGTACGGGTCCTCACCACGCCTTCCTCCGAATTGACCTACAGTCTGGATCATCTGCACCATCACCGGTTTCATCTCGAATCTGCTTCCGTCGAGGGCAGGCCTCATGATTCCCGGAGAGAAATCATAGAGGTTTGGCGATGCATAGTCTCTAATGGGCCTATTGCGATCGTTTTCCAATAGAATCGGATTCGCCATGACATTATTATCATTTTGATGGCTCCATCCTCCTAGGCTGCTCCACATCTCTTCTTTATCAGATTGTTGTTGCTGTTGGCAGTCTCGTGTCTCCTTCGAAAAATTCTCTTAATCTCCGGGTCGTAGTTCGGCCAGAGATTGAGAGGTTCTGCAAATAAATCAGAAAAATTACCGTTAATAACTATTTTACCGAAGTCCCCGACAACGGTGCCAAGAACTTGATGCGATTATTTTTATGAAATGAAAATATATGTGATATGCGTTGATGGATTGCATTTTGTGCACTCAAGTTTCCCCAGTGGAATTCAAGTGTAAAATTCCTCTAAGTTTCCTGGTAAGTCCAGGATCGAACACAGGGACTTGTGAAAATAGTTGCGTTGGTAATGTTATGAAAAACTTTGTGGTAACTGAGTAAATAATAAAGTGTGGGTAATTGTTGCGTTGATGAAAAAGAAGTAAATAAAGCGGCGGATTTGAGAAAGATAGTTTCGTTGATAGATGCAATGAATATGCGATGAACGGGTTGAGAAGGTCTTTTAGCTAGCGTTACTCGGGAATGCCGTCAAACTTGCGATCATGTTACAAACCATGCACAGCAAGTCATTTCCCAATGTAAATGTGATGCTCCTATGTTAGGACGCATGTGTTGAATGCAAAATGTCCAGACTCATGTGTTGAAATGCAAAATGTCCATAGAACTTATCCCTAAGGTCTCTACTCTTGTCCTATGCGTTGATGCAAAAAGCATGAAAAGCACGGTGGACCGCATACAATCATACCTTATTGCTAAGATGCATGCGATACGTTGATAACAAATAGTGCTCATTCCTAAGCGCCTATCTCCCATTTATGTGTTCTAACCTAGTTTTTTCCAACCTAGATTTCTGACCTGACCTTCCAAGTCTAGATCCTGTCTTTAGACTTACCCTCCTGAGTATCTCTAATAGACGAATGAAGCATTACATAACAAGATAATCGCAAAGATGGAGATTCCCTGCGTTATGCTAGTTAACTACTTCTCAACCCATTTCAACTATTTAGTTACTCATGCATAAATAACAGAGAGTGAACAGATATAGAGAAAGACATTCCATTCTTATAACTGAGTTGAGTACAAAATGATAATAGAAAATAAAAGTAGAGAGCCTGGTAGCAATTCCTTGCTGACCGAGGCTTTTTAACACTGAATCTCTATTTTGATCTAAACATGTTCCCACTTCCGCAGGTGTCGGCCCTCTCTCTATCTTGGGAGCTTCGGGTGCTTTTCTAAGCTTGCTGGAAGATCTATCGGCACACCTTCTTTCTCGCGTTCGCCTTAAAATGAAAGAAGACCTATGGACAAGAGATGTGAACTTGTAAAGTGATGAAGACTATGGACAGAGATGTGAACTTGTAAAGTGATGAAGACTATGGACAGAGATGTGAACTTGTAAAGTGATGAAGACTATGGACAGAGACGTGAACTTGTAAAGTGATGAAGACTATGGGCAGAGACGTGAACTTGTAAAGTGATGAAGACTATGGGCAGAGACGTGAACTTGTAAAGTGATGAAGTAATCGACTGCTTAACCCCTTCTCTGAAGAATGCACTTGGTATTTATAGAGTTTCCATGGTGAAAGGCCGCTTCTCTCTCCTGGTTGTACAGATGGGACAGCTTTAATTCCTGATTGATGCGCTGAATGATTGTTACCGATAAAGTTGAATGTACTTTATGACCGTTATCGACTGTCAACTTAATTTGGATCCGACTGTCATCAGCTTTCTGTTCCATCATATTTAAATAATTATTCTCTTGTTTCGTTTAATTTGAACGTTTCAAATTAATTTCTCAAGCTACCCTAAAGCGTACCCATTTATGAGCTAGTAGGGGGACCTCGTGAACCTACAGATCATGGATTCCAACGATCCGAGATTAATCGACTAAACTCATTAGACCGATCTAACCCTCATTTGTTAATTAATGGGTGATTCCACTAAATCCCATAGTTGATCTCCCCTCACTGTAGATATATTATGTCCACTCGATATAACCATGATTAGTAAGTTAACCCTTCACAAGTTACACGTAATAACGGCTGGGTCGAATCTCTGTTTTATCCCCGAAATTACCTCTTGTTCCTTAAGTTCCACTGATCCCCTATTGAACAATTGATTTGTGATCCAATCAACAAATCGAATCCCTCTCAAGCCAATGAGAGGGTGAGGCCTCTTGTTCAAAACCCAGAATCAGCACTTGAAGGGAACAACCTCCCTATTAACCCTAATCGGTTAGGAGTGAATTTCCTCTTGCACCCTATGTTCCCAGTTATTCATCCAGTCTTATCCTCAAAATGGTAAGCTTATTGAGCAGAGGCAATTGGTCTACTCTCACCGTTTGCAGATCAAAAGATAATCCCGAACAAACAGGAGTTCATAGTTAGCTCAGGATTAAGGTTAAGTTACCTAGGTCATCGCTTTGAAATCGTTAGTCTTAAACAGTAAACAGTGCTATAAAGTAAGAGTGACAAGTTTCGTGGTCCGATCTTGTACAAAACTCATTTGCACAGGATACCCTCACTCCTCATGTCTCCACATGCATGAATTAGGATCACTTCATATGTAGCACTTTACAACACTTTGTAACAACTACAGAGTAGGCCGCATCCAATAGTGTTACCAGAATAAGGTACTCAACCTTATTCATATACTATAGATCATTTTGACTATTTACTCGAACCTGATCCACTTGTATGTCTTCACATAAAGTTCAAGTACTCATATAATAGTCAAGGGACTTAGGTTTATTGGATTTCTAAAAACAATATATTCAACAACTTTATTGAATTCTCAGAATAAGTTCTAATGTTTACAAACCACGAGTTTTATGACATAAAACCCAAAATCGGGCACATGCTGTTTAGGTCACGAAAGTCTACGTAGACACGAAGGTGCCCATTCTTTTTTTCTAACCGGGACAATGTTGGCTATCCACGTTGGGTATTTGACTTCCCAAATAAATCCTGCTTCAATCAACTTAATGACTTTAGCTTCAATCTGGGGAATAAGTTTCGACCAAAAACACCGCTGAGCCTGCTTGACGGTTCGACATCCTTATTTGATCGTGAGGTGGTGGATTGCTACCTTCGAATCCAGCCCTGACATTTCATTGTATGACCAGGCGAAACCATCCTTATATTCACCGAACAAACTCATATATTCACCCTCTTCTTCTTCAAAGGGAGATGCACTGATGAAAATCGAACATGGTTCCTCTATTGTGCCCAGATTCACCTCTTTGAGTTCGTCTACCGTGGATTGACCACCGTCCTCCAGGCCTAATGGAACATCTTCCACCGCCTCCTTGGTCGTATAATTTTCAGAGTCCTATATGACAGTGATGTGGTGGCATGAAGTTTTGCCTCCCTCCTACTCTAAGCCTCAATTCCGAGGGTTGGTGAAGACAATGTCGCGCCTCTTTACCTTGAGCAAGCCTTCGTTTATGTTTAGAGTAACGAATGTCTTTCTTTTCATTCGTGAGGGGACGATACTACGAAATTCTCGGTTGCTTCTTGCCTCATCTGATGGTTTCTTATCCGACGACCTTTCTAAAGGAACCCCTGTGAAGGGGACCATAATGGAAGTGGATCATCCCAATTCCCAATTGTTTTTTAAAAGAAAATTTTTTTTTATAGCATATGCATTTGGGGAAAAAATAAATCATATAACATGTCAAAAGAGAATAAACCAAAAAGATTTAGGAAAACTTACCCTTGAAGACGTTCTTCAATCGAATCCCTCAAACACTACCACGAAGGAGTCCTCTGTATTATCTGGTGAGCATCTAGGAGGTGTGGGCTCTAGAGTGTTTTGGGATTAAAGGAGAAGGAAGAAATTTTAGAGACTAACCTTAGGAAAAGCAAAAAAAAATCTTTTACTGAGTGTCACCTTCTTCTCTATATAGTTTTTTTTTTTTTTTTCCTTTTGCAAGTATATGAAAGAGAGACTTCCACCACTTCTTACGTGAGTGGTGGAGAGAAAAAGATGGGGAGGGAGTTGACTCCCTCCCCTTAATTACTTTAAAATTAAATAATTAAAAAATAATTAATAATAAAATAATTAATAAATAATTGTAATTCACAATTAAAATTATAACAAATATATATAATAACCAACTTATTATATATTATGCAATCATATGTTATATGATATGTAAAATATAACATATAGTTTAAAATTGTATCATATATAATATATAATCTATAGTTTCTTTTCTCTCTCTTATGGTATTTAATATAAATTATATTTATATTAAAATTTAATTATATGAATCTAATTCATATAATTAACATTTGAATCATATTCAAACATTTAATTCCTCTCATAAATTCTTTATATTATAATGTATCAAATACATTATAGTAATTATATTATATATAATTACATAAACTTAATTATATCATATATAACTAATTCCCTAAATTAATTGAAACAATTCAAATTAATCCAAAACTTGATTCTCACAAAATCCAATGAGCTACCGAGGGGACCGCATGGACCTGTAGCTTGAAGCTCCAACGGTTCGTGAATAATTAATTAAACTCTTTAATTAAATTATTCACCATCCGTTAACTATCGAACACTCCACTAAAGACCAACAACTGCACTCTTTGCACTACAGATATATTTTTGTGTCCATTGGATATAACCAATCCACAATATGACAACTCTTCACATATTGCTCGTAAGTACAGATGGGCCAAATTACCGTTTTTCCCTTGTAATTACATCTAACTCCTTAAGTACCATCGATTCCTCTAATGAACAATAAATCATAGTCCCACTATGACTATCCCCTCTCGGGCCAGGAGAGGGTGTGGCACCATGATGTTCAAACCCCAAAATCAGCTCTTAAAGGAGTAATTTATCTACTTTCCCCAACATTGGGGAATGAGTGAATTCCGTCTTGTGTAGTTATATTCTCAGCTCTCCAATCAAACAAATCCCCAAAATAGTAGGTATGTTGAGTCCGCGATCTAGCCACTCTCACCCATACAAATCAAAAGACCACCTTCATATGCAGGAGTTCACAACTCACTCAGGATTTTGGTCGTGTTACCTATGGTCATCTTGATGAAATGAAAATCTCTATTAAGAACGGTGTTATATAACGAGACTACTCATTTCATGGTCTAATCTTATACAAACTCCTTTGTATAGAATATCCTCGCTCACATTTCTCCACATGAATGATCAGGATCAGATCATTTATAGCACTTTACAACAATTGTAACATCTATAAAGCGAGTCATACTCATAGTGTCACCAGGATAAGGTATCCAGCCTTATCCATCTACTACAGATCATTTAGGTTATCATTTAAAACATGATCTATCCATATGTCTCTACATATATGTTTAAGTTACGAGATAACCATGGAACTTAGTTTATTGGTTTGTGATTAATGCAACAAAAATTGGAATAAACTATCATATATTTTATTAAATAAACGATGAGTTTGTACTTAACATTTACAAACTATAGAACCCTACGAGATTTAGGGCATCAAACTCAACACTTTCAGCGTCTTTAAGGTCGAGGCGTCGCCAAATTGACGCCCAGGATATCGGCCCCCTCTTTCTTATAGTCATATTAGGGGTATCACTGCAAGCTTTTCCCTTCGCCTTTATCTCACTGGAGACATGTACACTGAAGTGATCTTCAACTTTCTCACGCTTTAGACGATCAAAAATGGGGGTGCAAGGTTCTTCTTCACTTTTCTTCGGAGCTGCACTTAATCTCTCAAAGGCTGATGGTCGCGCCACTACCGGTGGTTGACAGATGATTTCCTCCTCTCTTTTGTTCGGCAGAGTCAACCTTCAAAAAGCTGAGCGTCGATAGTTCTGGGAATCGTGGACTTCCTCTTTTTGCTTCTGTCATGCTCAATCTCTCGAAGACCAAAGCGCGTGCGGTAGACGGTTTAATACGGTCGAAGGCTGAGATTCTTTTATATTTGCCCTCCCTTTCCCCTACATCATCGACTTTTTTTGTAATGATATGATTGCTATTGGCCACCTTTTCCTTCACCTTTCTAGTTATGCAAACCAGCTCCGATGATTTATATCCGAGTCCCGTCCTCGACGTAGGTATAATGTGTCCCTCTTGCAGAAGCTTCTTCTAGATCGACAAAAGTTTGGGTTGCTCATAAATCTTTAAGCTCTTAGTGTAAGTCTTGAAGTCATAACCCGCCTTCGCCAGCAATTTGTAATCCTTGGGATCGAATCCGTCTTTAGTTCGCTTCTTGGGAAGATTTAACTTCGTCAAGTCCACCTCTAGCTTGTGGACTTCCTGCTTCATTATTGGTGTGAGAAATGTGAAGAAACTCTCCTTTAGAATTTCTATATCGCCAACCTGAAAACCTTTTGCGCATTCCGTAAAAGGTGACTCACCTTTCTTCCGTCTCAACAAAGGGACATAGTGTAAAATCGGAGATCTCGAAGCCTTTTCATCCCTACCACAAATGTCTGTCCAACGCTAGTGGATGTCCCATTTCCTTTTGGGCTGGAGCCTTTTGCCTTGCTACCCGTTTCTTTCCTTGTATCAATTAGTGACCTTGACTAGGATCTACCTGCTTTCTTTATTAGTGAGGTCTCTGCAGGCATTGTTTCATCGAAATTCTCACTCTTCAAGTAAAACTTCGCATCGACGAAGTGAGATTCAACCTCTAAAAATGGATTAGAGTCTGCTTCAACCTTCTTAATCCCACCCTATTAGAACTTGAAACATTGATTCAGTGTTGAAGTAATCACATCATTCCCATGAATCCAAGGGCACCCTAGTAGCAGCCTATAGGTGGTCTTTGAGTCTATAACATGAAACAATGCATCAGCCTTCAGGTCGCCAATGAGAAGCTCTAAGTGTATCATGCCTATTACCCTTTGGCTGCCTTGGTTGAAACCCTGAATCACCAACTTGCTGTTTGATAATTCTTTCATGAGGATGTCTAACTGTTTCGTAGCCGCCTTAGGCATTATATTGAAGGTGGATCCAATATCAATGAGAATTCGACCAACTCTCTGTTCCTGAATGTATCCGAAGACGTACAGCGGTCTATTATGCAACTTGGATCCCAGTAGCAGATCTTCATCTAAGAAGCCTATGGATGTACAACATAAGGCGTACGCACGTGCTACGGAGGTCAGTACACCGAACTCATTGGATTCCAACAATGCATCAATGAGGGTCGTCTTAGCTTATCGCGGGAATGAGAACAGGTCATCTATGTTGAATGACGATAAGTCCTTTGATTCTTCTGTCAATTTCAATGGGCTTGGGAGGGTATCTTCTTCTCCTGTTGTACTGACAGCATGACATGTAGCACCTTTGGCGTTTCTCCTGAACCACAATTGCAGAAGTTCTTCAGCAAGAAATCTGCCAACGTCACCTGTTTCTAGGACGAGGAACGTCCTCATCTTCATCCTCAACAGCCTTGGGCTTCCGAGCCTTCTTTCTCCCCTTCCTTTTCTGGGTCTTGCTCCTTCTTCTACAACTTTGATAGGAGTGTGATTCTCTTTGGGTAGGGCTCAACTTTTTCTTCCTTCGACGTGTCACGAGGGTCCAACCTTCGTCATCATCCTTATTAATGCGTTATTCTCTATTTCGAAGATCTGTGATTTGGATCTCCTGTTAGAACCGTACAACCACAGGTTCGAAGGTCCCAAATCGGATCAAACTTTCTCTTTCCTCATAACATATGGCCAGTGTTGGTGCGCTTGGAGTTATTACCACTGTAACATGATTTGTTTGAACAATCTCATCCAGATCTAGCTCAATCTTCCTCTCCCGAGCCAACCTTAGAATCAGCTCCTTTAGCACGAAGCATTTTTCAACCGGGTGGCTAACGACCCTGTGGTACTTGCAGTAGTTAGGGTAATCTACCTTCCCTACCTACTCCGGTCGTTTACATTCTGGTAATTAGATGAGCTGTTTTTCCAACAGTTGCTTCAACATATCTGCGACATTGGAGTCAGGAAACGGGTAGACTTTTTCCTACCTCTCCTTCAAGTTAGGCGATGTCTTTCACCTCCATCCTCCTTCTTTTCTGTCTTCTTCTCTTTCCCTCTCAAGGAAAACTTCAATGGGGTCACATTAACGACCATTGATTCCTTCATGGCGCCTTTCACAATCTTCTCAATGCCCTTTATCTCCTTCTTATCTTTCTTTATCTCAGGGATCAGGAAATCCTTCGACCCCCTATTGGTGATGTTCGGCTCCATGATGTGGGCACAAGTCGCCAATTCTTTAAAGGTACGGAGCGTTATTCCCCTGTAGAATATAGAGGAGTCCCTAATGTATACCTTGAGTGCACATTTCTACAGTAGATAGTTTGGTGAGTCAGTCCTTGTAGTCCAAACTCAGAGCCCTTCATCAGTTGATATAGTCGATGACCGGCTCCTCTTTTCGTTGCTTGACATCCGTCAGCTCCATCATGCTGACAGTGCATCTAGTGCTATAGAAGCGATTCAAGAATTCCCTTTCAAGTTGTTCCCAACTGTCAATCACCTCAGGTTCTAGGTCCGTGTACCTATCAAAAGCGTTTCCTTTTATGATTCTGACGAACTGTTTGACCAGTAGATCTCCCTTGGTTCCTGCATTCTCGCACGTTTCCACGAAATGGGCAATGTGCTGTTTGGGGTTGCATTTTCCATCGAATTACTGGAACATCGAATGTTGATACCCAGCTGACAATCTTAGGTTGTCGATTCTCTGGGAGTACGACTTGGAATACATGAAAGAGGTCTGAGCCAGGCCTCCATACTGAGACCTTATCGAAGTCATGATCATGTGTTGCAGCTGTTGGACCGATAGAAAGGCCACCAAAGCTGATTGTTGCAGCTGATTTTCTTGCAATATGGTTTTTCCTTTGTCAGTTGCTTTGACAGCATGTGCCTGGCTTGATTCAGTAGCCTCTCGAGACTGCATTTGTTCTCTCAAGGCGGCAATCTCATGATCTCACTCCTCGATGGTTTTCATCAGAAAATTTATCTTCCTTTCCATTTCCATCATGGCCGCCTCGGCTATTATATCCGCCATCATGACAGAAATCACCTCTGGGTATGATTCTCTTTTCAACTTGTTAGAGGTAGACGTAGAGTTGTCAAACAAGGAATTCTCCTTGATGACAATCCTGCCTTTAGGAGACTTTTTGATCTGTCTTAGGATGTCGTGCGTGATGAATGAACCTTACTTCTCTTGCACAACTTCCTTTGAACGGCTGCAGGTGACGGGTCTCGTGTAGGAGTCGCTTGCGGAGGATGCTCTGGATGCGACTTTATGTTCTTGAAGTAGAAGTTTTGGAAGAGTCTTTGTGTCTCCAAGGGTCTTGTGTCTTCAAGGAGCTTTAGGAGTCTCAGGAGTTTAGAAGAGTCTTTATGTCTTCAAGGGTCTTGTATCTTCAAGGAGCTTCAGGAGTCTCCGGGGTCTTCTGCTTGTTGGTGAATTCTCTCTGAGCTCTCTGGAATGTAGAATTGCTGACCTTCACAAATGAAGAGAGTTCTTATTTATAGAATTCTCTAATGGGTTTCATGGGATTGGGCTTGGTTGGTCCATGGTCTGGCCCCTGGGCTCGATTGGTTGGACTTGGACCTATTTTGACTTTTGGGCCAAATTAAGCCTATTTTTTGGGCTCACCTGGACTTTAACTCAAATTATATCAAATTGGGCCAAATTAATTTTGATTCAAATGTCATGATGAGAACACGTGGCTTCATCGAAATTTGTTTTCAACTTCGATTTGGGACACATGACAACTTCTAATAGGTCCCAAATTGAATATTTTGGAGTTTTATCATTAATTTAATGAATGACGTGGCGATTTGTGATTGGTTTGAAATTTCTCCTTCAACCATATATTTTTGTTCAAAGTACATATTAGTTATAGATAAAATGTGATTTTGTTTTTTTAATCCATTTATTTAAAGTAGATATTAGTTAGAGATAAAGTGTGATTTTTTAATTCTTTATTATGTGGTGTGTTTTTTATAACATTTTCCTTAATGTGAAGTAGATATTAGTTAGAAATAAAATGAGATTTTTAAAAAAAAAAAAATACTTAACCTAAAGTAGATATTAGTTAGAGATAAAGTGTGATTTTTTAATTCTTTATTATGTGGTGTGTTTTTTATAACATTTTCCTTAATGTGAAGTAGATATTAGTTAGAAATAAAATGAGATTTTTAAAAAAAAAAAAATACTTAACCTAAAGTAGATATTAGTTAGAGATAAACTCCAACTTTTTTTTAAAAAAAAAAAAAAAATCTCTTCTAATGTGTCAATGCCAAACAAATATCAATATTTGATTGTTTTTTTTTATTTTCTTTATTTAAAGTACTGTAGATATTAGTTCAAGATAAAATTTGATTTTTATTTTTTTTTAAAATCCCTTCTAACATGAACTATAGGAAATCTTAGATTTGAAATCCCAACTTTTTCAATTTTAGATAAAATGAGAAGATGAGATTTTCTTTAACGTGAACTTCTGAAAATATTATATATATATATATATAACAAAAACTATAGATACAGATAAAATGAGATTTTTTAAAAATAAAAAAAAAAAAAGATTCTTTTAACGTGAATTATATAGATTGAAATTTAAGATTTTTTAAAATAAATTATAGATATAGATAAAATGAGCTTTTCCTGAAAATTTCTTTTAACATGAATTATATAGATAGAGATTTTTCTTAAGATCTGTACTCACTCAACACAAACCAAAATAAATAGGAAAAATTATTTAATAATTTAAATGTGAAATTACATCATATTATTCTATGACCATCAATTAAAAGGGAAAAAGGAAAAATAAAAAATTTTCTAATAGCCTATTTTAGATAGTATATATATATAGATAATGGGATTTTTTTTTTTTGAAATTTTTTTTCACATTTAAATTGAATATAATATAATGAGATTATTTAAAGATTTAATGTATATTATTTTTTAAAAAATCAAAATAATTAAATAAAATTATATTTATTTTTTTAAATTCTTCATCATTTTGTTGGGATTGATGTCCTAATTCTCCCGGAGTCTCGTTATTTTGTAAAGATACACATTGTTCAATGGATAAAATAAGTGTTATTTAATTCTGACATTTACTCATATCCAATAAACAAAACTCCTTGGTTATCTTATGTGAACTAAAGCATGTATATGTGATATACAAGTGGATCATGCCTTAAGTGATAACCTAAATCGGTCTGTAGTATAAGGATTAAGGTGGGATACCTGATCCTGGTGATACGTACGGATACGACGCTTTTGAAGAGGTTTGCAAGTGTTGTAAAACTACTACAGATGTAGATCCTGACCACTCGTGTGGAGACATGGAGCGGGGGTGTCCTATACAAAGAGTTTGTATAAGACCTGGACCACGAGATGACTAGACTCTGTATAACGCCGTTGATACTAGAGACTTGCATCTCACCTAAACAACCATAGGTGACAACAACCTCAATCCTGAGTTTTTGTGAACCCTGCCTTTGAGGGCGGTCCTTTGATTAGTATGGGTGAGAGATTGGCCAGATTGCCAACTCAACATGCCTGCCTTTTTGGGGACTTGTCTGATCTGGGAGCTGGAATCAATCCACAAGATGGAATTCACTCCTTTCCCAGCTCCCTTAAAGGCTGATTTTGAGGCTTGAACATAGTGGTCACAACTCTCTTTGGAAAGAAAACTCAGTCATAATGGACTATGACTTATGTTCATTAAAGGGATCAGTGGTACTTAAGGAGACAGATGTAACTACAGGGGCATAACGGTTATTGGCCCAGCTGTACTTATGAGCGATCTGTGAAGGGTTTCGCACTGCTCATTGGTTAACATGGAAACATAAAATATCTGAGTGAGGAGAGTTCAGTTGTCGGTCTTTAGTGGAGTGCCTGGTATTAACGGATGGTGGATCCCGTGACTAAGAGTTTAGTCAGTTATTCACTACCGTTGGAGCTTCGATCTACAGGTCCATGAGGTCCCTTGGTAGCTTGGATTCTGTTGAGGATCAGTTCTGATGTTGATTTGAAAATGTTCAAATTGACAAGAGGTATTTTAATTATATTGAAATAATCGGTATGATGTAATAAGACATCTAGTGAGGTTGATGTAAATGAGATTTACATTAGAAAAAGAACTATGGTTTATATGTTTCATGAGATGAAAATATTAAAACTATAGGTATTAATATAGTATGATAAGTTGGTTATCATTTATGTTTATAATAATATTAATTATTAGATAATTAATACTTTTTTCTTTTAAATAACCAAAGTAGTGGGTGGTTATTGGATCATGGTAACCATGAGTTTAAAAGGAAATTGGTTTCCTACTTTGAAAAGAAGTTTTTTTAAAAAAGTTTGAAAAGGAATTTGAGTTTTCTCTCCAACGAAAAGAAACTCACGGGAGTCGTCAAGTAAATACAGATTTACTAAACGACAGCTGGGCGAGTTAAACGATCTTGCAGGTGCGAACTAAACGATCGTGCAATGTTTACTAACGATCGCAGGCCTAAGGTAAACAATCGTGTAGAGTCTGTACGCGACAGACCGAGCTAAACGATCGCATAGCATTTGCTAAACGATCGCATAGCTTTATATAAACGATTGGGCATCGACCTATACGATTGGTCCCCGACTTCTCCCACTTGCCCAGTCGTGTATGCAATCGTTTTTTCCTTCGTTCGTTTGCCTCACACCAATTCCGAATAGAGCCCACCCTCTGGATTTTCACACCGAGAATACCAAGGCCACCTTGTTGGTGGTGTCAGACTCAACTCGACATCGTCGACGTTTTCTAGAGGTCGTTCATGGTACTGTGGAGATTGTTCGTGTCTCTGAGGATGAGCGTGGTGTTCGTTCATGTTGCGGAGGAGATCGTGACTGAGGAGATCGTTGAGGACGAGCACGAAGTGTTCGTGCGGTGTTGCGATTGTGTAGATTGAGCGCTCGTGATTGTGGTTGTTTGATCAGAGTCGTGCATCGAAGCGTGGAGACGTTTCTGCATATATACGTAGAGTTCTCTTTATGCATTTGCTGTTCATGCTGTAATTTCCGGAATTATTTGTATAACCGTTTTTTTGAAGTCGACTGTAAATGATTTGTTGATTCATGATTATAATTTAGAATTGTCTTGTTCCGCTACTCATGGAAATCTCGAGTTCGATTTTCTTCAATTGGTATCAGAGCCAGGTTCTCTGATATTCCAAATTATAGATCTAAATCGAACATTTTTTACAGTCGCGGTAGGTTTCTGCATTTGTGGTTAACCATTTTCTGCATTTATGGATGAATTTGATGAATGTTTCGTGTTTAAATTGCCTTTTTGTTAAAGCTTTTGTTATTACAAAGTGTTAATTGTAAGGATCTCTGTGTTTTTGGGCGAAATTAACTTTGCAATCGATTCTGTAATTCGAAAAGTTCGAGTTTGTCGAGTCGTTTGTGATGAAGCTTCTACGTATGGTGATGCAGTTCTCAACGAAGAAGAAGATCAAGCGTTGATCGGATCGTGTAGCCTCAAGTAAACAATCATAGGGATTTTACTAAGCGATCGTTTAGATTTTTTTTTCTAGACGATCATGTAGTATTTTCTAATCAATCGTTTAGCTAATGCTAAGCGATGGGTAAAATCATTTACCATATCACGTGGCATTGGTTGCGCGATCGCGTAGGCGCTGGAGGTAGCAATCGTAGTGGGAGCATGCGATGCTCGTCGTTTAGTAGAAGGGGCGCGCTAGACGATCGTGTAGTTAGCAAGCTTCATCGCTTAGTTACTACCTATGCGATCATGCGTATGCGATACGGAGACGCTAGCTAAGCGATCGCTTAGGCGATGGTGCTTCGCAGCATCGTAGTCGCTTAGACAATCGTGGAAGGCGGGCGTCGTGCGGAGCGCACTAAGTGATCATGTACTTCAGGCTTCTTCGCTTAGTTACGGTACATGATCGTATTGTGATATCTAAATGATCATTTGGATTTTTCTAGACGATCGTATAGTAGATGTTCAACGATCTAACTCTGGGAGCGCTGGTAAGCGATAGAGCAAAGAGTTTGTATTATCGTGTAGACGATCACGAGGTGCTTAGTACACTATGGATGGTTGAAGAAGTGATGTTTTGCCGAGCGGTTCAAGACTCGGTTCGCCTGTTTGAACCGAAGACTCCTTGTCTTTATAATAATTAGCTTTTCTTTTGTGTTTTAAGGCAATTTTACCTGGTTCATCAACTTTGATTGCTTATATATGTGACATATGGTGCTTATATGTCAAAGTTTTTGTCATATAGTTAAAAACCCACTTTAGGTGTGCAATTATTCATACATCATGTATTATAAATGTTATAATCTTGCATGAAGAAATTACTTGAAAGCATGTGCATGCATCATGAAATATAAGAGTTATATTTTGTATGCATTGAGCATTATCATGCATCATTCTTTTATTATAATTGTTATAGTCTAAGGGTGAATGGAAGCATGTTTTGCTTGTTTCATTGCGGATTTTGTATAAGGGTTATATAAAAGAAGTAGCAATGAATGGACAATGCATTGAGCATGACATGTAGGCCATTTATAAGCGTTATGAATGCCTTGCATGTGTTAGCTTCGCGTTGTGGTTGTTTCCGTTTATAAGTGTTATAAAGGAAATTAGACCTAAAATCAATAATTCAGAGTTGCATGTGAACTTAGGGTGAACTCAAGTTTTTTTAAAAGGGTTTTAAAATTAGATTGAGATAGACCTAAGTTCAAATGGTTCTAAAGAGTTTAGTAACCTAGATTAATCTTTTAAAATCGGTTTAATAGGATTAAATTGATTGGAATAAAAGACTAAATTTGTTGTAAACCTATCTATAAGGGACCTTTTGTCTAAGGCGGGTTTTGGCTAGGCTGAGGTTCTTAAGTTGACAAAAACGTAAGACCCCTACCTAGGAACCTACTTGAAAAGGTGAATTAGATAGATTTTCAACAAGCATGCGATGTTTTGGTCAAAGACTCCGTTCAAGAGTTTAATGGATGATGATCAAAAGTTGTTGAACTATCCAAGGTAAATGTTACTATTGGGAAAACCTAAAATTCACTTAGTTAAAATCCTTAGCCGTGTTTTTTCTAAGTAAACTAAACCCTAGGTTATAAAATACTTAGTGGGAGGAGGAGGCGTATCAGATATGTCTATGATTCCACTTACATTTCTCCCTGTATGTTCACACCGTGAGATTCATGCTTGGCCTCGAGATGCCCCAGGATGCATCCTCCTTCGGATGGTGTTTATATGAGTCAATATCAAGGTGGATGGAGAGAGCATTTATAGTAAATGGGTGAAGGGTGTGTGCCAAGACGTCCTATGGTCTCTGTCATTGCTTCACACCATGAGATCATTCTGTACGCCCTTGTGTCGCCTTCGATGCGGCCCCCTTCGGATGGGTTTTGTGCAGTTGGTCAATATCAAGGTGAACTCCAGAAATGGATAGAATCGCTTTAGGTTTTGCCCTAATTTGATTTTTTTCCCTTCATATTGGCCTTTTGGGACGGACCTTTAGGGCTTAAAATGGCGGGTCACACTTACGGGAGATTGTTGAGTAAGTTAATGATCTCTTGGCCAAATCAATGATGGCTTGTCGAGGAACAAGAGTTATTCTGGTATTAATGACTGGTTGAGATCTTCTCAATTCAGAGAAGGGATAACTGACCTCCCTTCGACGGATTTTGTCCTAAACCTTTGAAGCATCATTGCGAAACTAGATGTCACACGGAGTTTATGTCAGTTTTGCTAAAACCTTATTGGATGTTGTTTTGTTTTACAACAGGTATTTGCTTAAAACCTAACTTAGGTCAATGTGTTTTTCTTTTCAGCAACTCGTTAGTATTTCTGTTTAAAGCTTTTAAAAATGACCGATTTATTATAGTGGAAAGAATCGTGTGAAATAAATTTCGTGGCAAACGAACTCCATCCCACTACTCTCTAAAAGAGGAGACAAGACAGTAAATATGATTTATTGGTCTTGGAGACATGTCTGGTAGAGAATGATGATTCTGCCTGGATCCTTGATTTAGGTGCTACCAATCATGTCAGTTCCTCTTACCAAGGATTTAGTTCCTAGCAAACGTTGCCACAGGGAGAGATGACTCTTCGAGTCGGTAATGGTGAGGTTGTTTCAGCTGTTACTGTAGGCAGGCTGAAGTTATTTGTTTACAAGAAACGTTATCTGTTACTGGATAATGTTTTTGTAGTTCCTCATATTAAGAGGAACTTAAGCTCAGTTTCTTGTCTCATTGAACAAGGTTATACCGTCTCCTTTTCTGAGAATAAAGTGTTTATTTTCAAGAATGGAATGGAAATTGGTTCTGGTTCAATAGAAAATAACTTATATGTACTAACTTATATGTACTAAGGCCATTAGTCATAAAAGCTTTGTTTAACACTGAAATGTTCAGTACGACAACAACAGCTAAAAAACCAAAGGTTTATCCAAAGGAAAATGCCCATCTTTGACATCTAAGGTTAGGTCACATCAACCTCAATAGGATTGAGAAGTTGGTGAAAAGTGGACTTCTAAAGAGTTTAGAAAAAAACTCTTTGTCGGTATGTGAATCATGCCTCGAAGGCAAGATGACCAAACGACCTTTTATTGGAAAATGTTACAGAGCCAAGAAAGCCTTGGAGCTTGTACATTGAGACCTCTGTAGTCCGATGAATATTAAAGCTCGAGGTGGGTATGAATATTTCATCTCTTTCATAGATGATTATTCAAGGTTTGGGTATCTCTTCCTAATACAACGTAAGTCTGAAGCCCTTGACAAGTTCAAGGAGTATAAGGCTGAAGTTGAAAACTTGTTAGGTAAGAAGATAAAAGCACTACGATTTGATCATGGTGGAGAGTATATGGACCTCCAATTCCAGAACTATATGATAGAACATGGGATTGCATCCCAACTCTCGGCTCCAGGTGCACCTCAGCAGAATAGTGTATCTGAAAGGAGAAACAGGACCTTATTGGACATGGTTCGGTCTATGATAAGTCATGCTCATCTTCCAGACTCGTTTTGGGGTTATGCAGTGCAGACTGCCTGTTATATCCTGAATATCGTTCCCTCGAAAAGTGTTTAGGAAACACCTTTTGAGTTATGGAGAGGTCGTAAATGTAGTTTACGCCACTTCAGGATTTGGGGCTGTCCGGCACATGTGCTAGCGACCAACCCAAAGAAGTTGGAACCGCATTCAGGATTTGGGGTTGTCCGGCACATGTGCTAGCAACCAAACTAAAGAAGTTGGAACCGCGTTCGAAGGTTTGCCTCTTTGTGGGCTACCCCAAGGAAATGAAAGGTTGATACTTCTATGATCCAAGTGAGAACAAAGTGTTTGTTTCCACTAATGCTATCTTCTTGGAAGAAGATCACATAAGGGATCATAAGCCACGAAGTAAGCTCATTTTATGTGAGATCTCTAGAGTTGAGACTGCCTCAACGTAGTGGAAGGGTTATGAACCCACCGGATCGCTACATGGGTTTGACTAAAGCCCAAGACATCATTACGAATGATGGGGTCAAGGATCCATTGTCTTTTAAGAAAGCAATGGAGGATGTTGACAAAGATGAATGGGTTAAGGCCATGAACCAGGAAATGGAGTCTATGTACTTCAATAACGTCTGGGAGCTTGTTGATCCACCTGATGAGGTCAAGCCTATTGGGTGTAAGTGGATCTATAAGCAAAAGAGAGGTGTAGATGGAAAGGTGCAAACCTTTAAGGCTAGGCTCGTGGCAAAGGATTATACCCAGGTTGAGGGAGTTGACTATGAGGAAACTTTCTCACCTGTTATCATGCTTAAGTCTATATGGATTCTCCGTCCATAGCCACATTTTATGATTATGAAATATGGCAAATGGACGTCAAGACTGTCTTTCTTAATGGTAATCTTGAGAAGACCATCTATATGACTCAACCAGAGGGGTTCGTAGTTTCAGATCAAGAGCAAAGAGTTTGCAAGCTTAATAGGTCCATTTATGGGCTGAAACAAGCATCTCGATCTTGGAACATCAGATTTGACACTGTTGTCAAGTCGTTTGGCTTTGACCAGAATGTTGATGAGTCTTGTGTTTACAAGAAGATCATCAACAGCTCTCTAGCTTTCCTGGTACTGTATTGGATGATATCCTACTAATTGAGAATGATGTAGGATATCTGACTGACATTAAGAGTTGGCTAGCTGCCCATTTCCAAATGAAAGATTTGGGTGAGGCACAGTATGTTCTCAAGATCGCAAGAACAAATGGTTAGCCCTGTCTCAGGCATCGTACATTGATCAAATGTTGATCAGGTACAGGATACAGGATTCTAAGAAGGGTTTGTTACCTTTTAGGCATGGAATTTTTCTGTCTAAGGATCAATGTCCTAAGACACCTCAAGAGGTTGAGGAGATGAGATGGATTCCCTATGCTTCTGCTATAAGAAGCTTGATGTATGCAATGTTGTGTACCATACCCGACATTTGCTATGCAGTAGGGATTGTCAGTCGGTATCAGTCCAATCCAGGATTTGATCACTGGAAAGCGGTTAAGACGATCCTCAAGTATCTTCGGAGAACGGGGGACTACATGCTTGTGTATGGAGATAAGGATCCGATCCTTACAGGATACACGGACTCTGACTTTCAAATTCTTCGCGTAACAGCTAGCCAGGTTCTGATATTCCAAATTAATAGATCTATAAAATCGAACATTTTTTACAGTCGCGGCTAGGTTCGCATTGTGGTACCATTTTCTCATTTTAAATGATGAATTTTAGAATTTTCGTGTTTTGCCTTTTTGTTAAAGCTTTTGTTATTACAAATTTAATTGAAATCCTGTGGTTTGGGCGAAATTAACTTTGCAACGATTCGTAATCGAAAAGTCGAGTTTGTCGAGTCGTTTGGTAATTCTCTATCGTATGGTGATATGCAAGTTCTCAACCGAAGAAAAGATCTAAGCTTGATCCGATCGTGAGCCTCACATAAACAATCAAGGGATTACCTAAGCGATCTTAGATTTTTTTTCATACTGATCAATGTAGTATTTATAATCATCGTTTAGCTTAATGCTTAAGCGATGGGTTAAAATCAATTTACCATATCACGTGGCATTGTTGCGCCGATCGCGTGAGGCGCGGGGTAGCAATCGAGTGGATGCATGCGATGTCTCGTCGTTAGTAAAAAGGCGCGCTAGACGACGTGTAGTTACAAGCTTCATCAGCTAGTTACGAACCTATGCGATCAGCGTATGCGCATAACGGAGACCGCCTATCGTCAGCTAAGCGATCGCTTAGCGCCCGATGGTGCTTCGCAGCATCGTAGTCTCTTTAGACAATATCCTGAAGCGGGCGCGGCTGAGCGCACTAAGTATCAATGTACTTCAGTCTTCTTCGCTTAGTTACGGTACATAATCGCTTGTGATATCTAAAATACATTTGGATTTTCAGACCGATCGAAGTAAGTTCAAACGATCTAACCTGGCAGCGCCTGCGTAAAGCGATAGAGCGTTTGTATATCGGTAGACATCACGAGTGCTTAGTACACTATGATGTTGAAAGAAGTGATGTTTAGCCGAGCGAAGTTCATATGACTCGTCGCCTGTTTCTTGAAACCGACAGACTCCTTGTCCTTATAAAATATAGCTTATCCTTTTGTGTTTTAAGGCAATTTACCCTGGTTCATCAACTTGCATTGCTTATATATATTGACATGTATGGTTGCTTAATGTCAAGTTTTTTGTCATAAAAACCACTTTAGGTGTGCAATTGATTCATACATCATGTATTATAAATGTTTATATATCTTGCATGAAGAAATTACTTGAAGCATGTTCATTCATCATAAATTAGAGAGTATATTTTGTAGCAATTAGCATATCATGCATCATTTCTTTTATTTATAAATTGTTATAATGTCTAAGGTGAATGGAACATGTTTGCTGTTTCATTGCGGATTTTATAAAGGTTTAATATAAAAAAGAAGTCACAATGAAAGGACAAGCATTGACATGACAGTATGGCCATTTATAAGCGTTAGAATGCTCTTGCATGTGTTAGCTTCGCGTGTGTTGTTTTCCGTTATAAGTGATTATAAAAAGTAAAATAGACCTAAAAATCAAAATTCAGATTGCATTGAACTTAAGGGTGAACTCAAGTTTTTAAAAGGGTTTCTAAAATTCAGATTGAGATAACCTAAGTTCAAAAATGGTTCTAAAAGTTTATTAACCTAGATTAAATTCTTTAAAATCGGTTTAATAGATTAAAATTGATTGGTAATATAAAACTAAATTTTGTAAACTATCTATAAGGAACCTTTGTCTAAGCGGTTTTGGCTAGGCTGATGTTCCTTAATGACAAAAACGTAAGACCCCTACCTAGAAACCTACTTTGAAAAGTGAATTAGGATAGATTTCAAACAATCAATGCGATTTTTGTCAAAGACTCCGTTCAAGAGTTTAATGGATGATGATCAAAAAGTTGTTGAACTATCCCAAAGGTAAATGTATCTATTTGGAAAATCCTACAAATTCACTTATTAAAATCCTAGTCTCCGTTTTCATAAGTAAACTAAAACCTAGTAATAAATTACTTAGGGAGGAGAGCTAATCATATATGTCTATGATCCACTAACAAATTTCTCCCTGTAGTTCACACTCTTGAGAATTCAAATGCTTGCCCTCGAGATGCCCCAAGGAGCATCCTCCTTCGATGTGTTTATATGATCAATATCAAGTGGATGGTAAAGAGCAATTTTATAGTAAATGCCGGTGAAGGGTGTGTGCCAATACGTCCTATGGTCCCTCTGTCATTGGCTTCACACCATGAGATCATTTCTGTTACGCCCTTGTTCGCCTTCAGAATGCGGCCCCCTTCGGATAGGTTTTTGCTCATTGGTTCAATATCCAAGGTGAAACCCACAAATGGATAGAATCCCTTTAGTTTTGCCCTAGATTTATTTTTTCCCATTCATATTGCCTTTTGGCGACCGGACCTTTTAGGGCTAAATGCGGGGTCACAACTTACGGAGATTGTGAATTAAAGTTAATGATCTCTTGGTCCGAAGAGTCAATGATGCTTGGTCGAGGAGACAAGATTATTTCTGGAGGATTAATGAACTGTTGAGTGATCTCCAATTCAGAGGAAGTTGATGAGAAGAAACTGACCTCCCTTCGACGGATTTTGTCCTAAAACCTTTGAAGCACATGAGCGAAACTAGAATTCATCACGGAGTTTATGTCTAGTTTAGCTAAAACAAATTATTGAGGATGTTGTTTTTTTACAACAGGTATTTGCTAAAACTCTAACTTAGTCAATTTTTTCCTTTTCATCTAACACTCGATATATTTCGTTAATAGCTTTTTAAAAATGACCGTATTTTAATAGTGGAAAGAATCGTGTGTGAAATAAATATCGTGTGTGCAACGAAACTCCATCCCACTACTCTCTAAAAGAGGAGACAGACAGTAATTATATTTATTGTCTTGGGAAGACATGTTCGGTAGATTGAAATGAATATTCGCCTGGATCCTTGATTTAGGATGCTACCTAATTCATATCATTCCTCTTTACCAAAGATTAGTCCTAGCAAACGTGCCACAAGGGAGAAGATGACTCTTCGAGTCGGTAATGTGAAGGTTGTTTCAGCTTACTGTATTAATTTATGTTTATAATAATATTAATTATTAGATAATTAATACTTTTTCTTTTAAATAACCAAGGTAGTGGGTGGTTATTGGATCATGGCAACCATGAGTTTAAAAGGAACTTGGTTTCCTATTTTGAAAAGAAGTTTTTTTACAAAAGTTTGAAAAGGAATTTGAGTTTTCTTTCCGGCGAAAAGAAACTCACGGAAGTCGTCAAGTAAATACAGATTTACTAAACGATGGCTGGGCGAGTTAAACAATCGTGCAGGTGCGAACTAAACGATCGTTCAGTGTTTACTAACGATCGCATAGCTTTGCTTGACGATCGCAGGCCCAAGGTAAACGATCGTGTAGAGTTTGTACACGAAAGACCGAGCTAAACGATCGCATAACTTTTGCTAGACGATCGTATAGCTTTATCTAAACGGTTGGGCATCGACCTATACGATAGGTCCCCGACTTCTCTCACTTGCCCAGTCGTGTACGCGATCGTTGTTTCCTCCGTTAGTCTGCCTCACACCAAGTTCGAACAAAGCCCACCCTCTAGATTCTCACACCGAAAATACCAAGGTCGCCTTGTTGGTGATGTCAGACTCAACTCGACATCGTCGAGGTTTTCTGGAGGCCGTTTGTGGTGTTGTGGAGGCCGTTCGTGTCCCTAAGGACGAGCGTGGTGTTCGTTCGTGTTGCGAAGGAGATCGTGACCAAGGAGATCGTTGAGGACGAGCATGAAGTGTTCGTGCAGTGTTGTGATCATATAGATTGAGCGCTCGTGATTGCGGTTGTTCGATCAGAATCGCGCATCGGAGCGTGGAAATGTTTCTGCTATGTGCGTAGAGTTCTCTTTATGCATTTGTTGTTCATGCTGTAATTTCTAGAATTATTTGTATAACCGTTTGTTTAAAGTCAACTATAAATGATTTGTTGATTCATGATTGTAATTTGGAATTGTCTTGTTCCACTACTCATGGAAATCTCGAGTTCGATTTCCTTCACATTTAACATGAATGATGATGTTTTTTTTTTTTTTTTTGAAAAATTCTTTTGAATTTACTTGAATATAATATAATGAGATTATTTAAGGATTTAATTTGAATTAAAGAAAATGAGATTTTATTTTTTAAAATCAAAATTTCTTGATAAAATTAATTTTTTTTTTAAATTCCTTATCATTAGAAGTGAATTGTTTTTTTTTTTTTTTTCGAACAATAAGGTTGAAATTTTTTTTTTTCAAACAATAAGGTTGAATTTAACTTAAATATAATATAATGAGATTATTTAAGGATTTAATTTGAATTAGATAAAATGATTATTATTTTTTAAAATTGAAATTATCAGATAAAATTAGATTTTTTTTAAAGTTGATTATCATTTAACGTGAATTGTGTTTTTTTTAAAAAAAAAAAAAAAAAATCTTTTGCATTTAACTTTAATACAATATAGTGAGATTATTTTAATATTTAATATAAATTTTCATTGCAATCTCTCAACTTTCAAAACATCTACTTTAGATATGGACTTTTAAAAGATAACAAATTTGCTATTTGGTTTTTCAAATACATTCGTTTGTTTTTTAAGTTCTTTAAAAAACATTTTAAAAAAAAAAAGCCATCATCAATATATATGTTTCAATTGACTTATGTAGTTTTAATACATTATCAATATACATTATCAATTGACTTATTTGTGTCGATGCATATATTCAAAGTTAATATTATCATTTCTTAAATAAATAGTTAAACACAATGTGTATTGCACATGTTTAAGTTAAAAATACATATTGGAGTTGAATTTGAGGAAAATATATCTCTATTATTAAAGATTAAATAAAACATATATTTAAATAATTTAAAAAAATGTAATTGGTCAACGCATTAGAAGATCTATTGTTTTTTTTTTCATTACAAAATTGTAATTTTTATGTTAATTACATTGATTACTTTAACTTTAGAATTTTTAGAATCATTGAAATTTATATACCATTGAAATTTAATTAGAAGTTCTCATTGTATCTAAATTTAAGTTTTGGATTATGATATGTATCCTCACAATTTACAAAGTTTAATTTACAATTTTTTTCATTTTTTGGAGTTTTATATGAAACAAAATAAGTAAAATCGTGGATATAACTACCTTTACATCTTTAAATGTGTTGTGACAAGAAATACAAGTCTACAAGGTTTTCTACCTTTTCCAATGCATCATTGAGTCGGTATAACCTTTCAAACACGTCGAGAAAACCTATCTTGATGCTAACGTTGCATCGGTATCGACGTCGGAAAACCACCATCGTGATAGCTTTACACAACGATAATTTGGTTCCGTCGGGATATATTATGTATTCCCAACGCGTGATGCATTGGTTAAGCTCTACGGTTTTCCAATGCTCGAAATGTGTCGATAAAAAATCTTGTATGCGTCGGAAAATGATCTTACTCGACGAATGCGTGCATCGGGATTGATAAATTTTTCCCCACACTCCAACCTTGCATCGGGATTGTCTATTTACATTGTGCCATTATTTTACATCTATTTTGATACACTATGTGTCGGGATAGATGTATTTTGCTTATGTATTTCTCATCGGGATAGATTTTTTGTTCTTTAAATTACCTAAAAATCTTTTAATTGGGATAACTTATATATACAATTTCCTTCCTTGTAATGACCTAAAAATTCCTTTCATCAAGCAATAATAGTATTAACACAAATTGAATATAATAAAGGTTAATATATCTAAACAAAACGTTGTTGTTTCAAATGTAATATTTACATAAAAATCAAACTAATAGATGGAATAAAATGTAATATTTACAAAATATCAAACTAATAGATGTAATATTAATACAAAAAATATAAATAGATGTAATATTAATAAAATATTAATAAAATGTAATATTTACAAAAATATTACAAAGAAACTAATAGATGTAATACAAAAAATCAAATGTAATATTTACAGAATCTCAAACTAATAGATTGAATAAAAAAGATCTATTGACAAAATAAAATTTAGAATTATTAAAAAATATGATATATATTCAATTATAAGTGAATTGATAAAGAATGAACTATTTAAATATACAGGTATAGCAAATAACTCCTCAACCAAATCTTTTATTTGGTTTTTTATAAAAAAAAAAAAAAAAAAAAAAATCCTAAATTTTGATTTTTTAGAATTATTTTCGACATAGCATGTATTGACTTTTAATTTATATATACTTTACTATTATTTTTAAAAATTTAGTGATTAAAAAAATCTTTTTTATTTTGATATAGATGGTTTGATTGTCTCTAAATTTCATATTTTGATTTAAACAAAAATATATATCGTTTAAAATTCCGTGCCCTTAGTTTAAAAAAAAAAAATCTTTTATTTTAATTTGAATGGTTTGATTATTTTTTAAGAAAGGATTTGATTATTTTTTAATTTTATACTTTAATTTAAACTAAAACAAAATTTTCTATTCTTTTTAAAAATTTTGTGATGATCCAAAAAAATCAATATTATTTTTTAAAATTTTGTGATAATACTCTCTTAATTTAAAAAATATATTTTTCTACTTTGATTTGGATGATTTGAATATCCTCTCAATTTCAAGTTTTAGTTTAAACCGAAGTATAACCTTTTTTTTTTGTTTCGTTATAATCTTTTCGTAGTTGAAAAAAATCTTTTTAAGTTTGAAAAATCTTGTAAACCAAAGTTTTCTTTGAAAAATTCTTTTGCACTTAAATTGAACTAGTGTATTACCACATGCATTTAAAATTGTGTATTTTTTTAATTTAAAAATAACTTAATTTTTATATGATTAGGACAAAAAGGTATTGAGTACCAATATTTAAAATTGAATTAAAAGTAAGATTAGTATCTTCTTTTAGTTTATGTAATGGGTTGAATGCTTTTATGTTGACAAATTAAAGTTGATAGAATCTTTCGATCTAGGATTATGTTATTAATCTCAACATAACTTAGTAAATATTACACATTTTCAAGTTCGATAGTTTGAACTGCTAAAAAAAATTCTGCGCTTGATTAGTAAAAATTAGTTTTGATGTAAAATAAATAAATAAAATATTGTTGGAATATCAGTATTTTTAATTTTAAGTTTTAAAAAACAGTGGGCTATATTTCAGTTTTCCGTATTTGTTGAGATCTGAAATCCAATATTACTCTATAAATAGATGTAATTAAAGAGGTTGCAAAAAAAAAATTATTATTTTAATTTATATCTATGTAATTGTTTAAGATATTTTTCACATTCATCTTCTTTTAATTTTCCTATTACACGGGTTTCAGACCATAATAATAATAGTTATTATTATTATTGGTGTTTTTATTTTTTTTGAAGAGTATTGTAATTAAAGTGTGGGGTGGGGGAATCGAACCTCAAATCAATTACAAAACAAAAAAATAATAAAATTCAAGAAAATTGTTGTAAAATTGATTTTTTTTTTTTTAAAGGTATTGTAATTAAAGTGTAGGGTAGGGGAATCGAACCTCTAACCTTGAGATCGATAGTACAAGCACTATGTCAGTTAAACTATGCTCGTGTTGGCAAATTGTTGTAAAATTGAAATTGAACTGAACCAACAATTTGGTTTAGCACAAATTGATATAATTATTTAGGTCGTATTATAACTTTAGTGTAGGAAATTTTAGGATTATGGCTAATAAATCGTTAATTTACAATTATGTTAGATTTATAGCATCCATATAAACTAATTGTTCCATTTTAATATTAATTAGCCCATAAGAATTATGTTACATAATACTATGATTCTATGTTCCACAATATGATTTTTCATTTCCTTTAATTGATAAATAAGCTTGGATTGAACTTAGATAATTGAAATCTTGGATTCAGTGATTGTAGCAGCACAACAATAAAAATTGTACATATTTAATCTAGATGTATTAATCAATCTCCAAAACGAAGAACAAACAGCTCGAACATCTTCTTCATGCATGTTAGATCTTGATGTTAAACATTGTTATTTCGTATAGAAAAAAATGATAGAAATAAATGAAATTTGATTCTAATAAGAAAAGAAAGATAATAATCCTCCAAACCTCAACTATAAAGTTTCGAATGTGTTGATGGTGCATGTCAACTTTTAGGGCTAGAGATTTTAAGGCGTATACTATTTGTCTTCAAAACTATTTATCTGATAACATTCTAGTGTTTTTAATTTATACATTTAACATAATTTCATCAACAAAAATATTATCAGACAAATAGTTTTGAAGACAACTATTATAAAGTTTACATTTGAAACTACTTGATTAATAAAGAAAAGTGTGATTGCTTGATTATTGATAAAAGACGCAACACTTTGTCAAACTTAGAAATTGTAACCACTTTTAAATAATAATAACTCGATTAATGTATGACTTTAATCGTTTAAAATAGATATCGATTAATTTCAAGGAATTTTTTAGATTATGGAGTTTTATATTTTAATTGTAATGTAAATGATATAAGGGTGTATTTGCAGTTGACTAAAAGTAAAAAGGTAAAATAGTCTAAAAAAAACTTTTCAAAGATGCTAGCTTTTTAATATATTATCGATTATTATCCAAATGTAATGTCATTTTTTAAAAAAAAAAAACTATCAATTTCGCACCATACAATTAATTTGTAATGATCATTTAATGGAAACCTTATTGTATGGTAAATTTTGAAGTGTTATTTGCTGAAATGGGAAGCTTTCAAATATATATATATAACTTGATAAGTTTAGAAGTAAAAATCCATTGTTTTTCGTCTTCTTAAATATAATTTAAGTTGAATACAATATAATGATATTATTAATGTTTCATTTGATAACCATTTTGTTTTTAGTTTTTTAAACTTGTACTTGTTTTCTTCCAATATCTTATTCGTGGTATTCATATTTATTAGGTAAACATTTGAAAGCTTAACCAACTTTAAAAACAAAAACAGGATTTTGAAAACTATTTTTTTAGTTTTCAAAATATGATTTGATTTTAAAAAAAATAATAATAAAATAAAATAAAATAAAATAAAACATAGAAACCAATGGATAGAATTGGGTTTGTAGACTTAATTTTCAAAAACAAAAAACCAAAAAATTAAGTCTCCATTTGGTAATTATTTCATTTTTAGTTTTTAGTTTTTGGTTTTTTAAAAAGTTGTATTTGGTTTTCTGTTTTGAAAAAACAAATGTTCCGCTACCATTTTATTTTTCTATTTTTCAGAAACAAAAAATATGTTTGGCAATTATTTTTTATTTTCTGTTTTTTTTTAAATCTAAACAAAAAATTTGTTTGAAAATTATCAATTTTAAAGAAATAAATAAATTTGATGACTTTTTTAATTTTATACTTTTTTTTTATGTAAAAATGAAATCAAACTATTTTACATTTACTTTTCATCTGGTATACATAGTCATAAAATTACATCTTTATTTTTAACTTTTTGCGTTGTTTTTTTAAATCCATATTGACAAAAACATTATCAATATTTTATGTACATGCATTAATCATAAATGAAGTGAAGAAAAAATCAAGATATCGTAAAATTCCAATGGCTAAATTCTTAGCCAAAATCTAAAAACAAAAACAAGTTTTTAAAAGCTATTTTTTTAGTTTTCAAATTTTGACTTGTTTTTTAAACTATTGTTAAAAAGTAGATAACAAAAAAAAGAAATTTGGAGATGGAAGTAATATCTATAAGCTTAATTTTCAAAAACCAAAAACACAAAACCAAATGGTTACCAAACGGGGCCTTAATTTTTGGTTTTTTGTTTTTTGAAAATTAAGACTAATAACACTACTTCCACCTCCAAATTTCGTCATTTGTTATCCTTTTTTTTTAATCAATAGTTTAAAATTCAAAGCCAAATTTTGAAAACTAAGACCCTGTTTGGTAACGTTAGATTTTTTGTTTTTGTCTTTAAAAATTAAATCTATTTCATCTATATTTCTTACAATAATTTACATCTTTCTTTAGTATAATGGTTGAATTCTTAGCCAAATTCCAAATTCCAAAAACAACTTTTTGAAAGCTATATTTTTTAGCTCTCAAAATTTAGCTTAGGTTTTTAAACTATTAGGGGTATTTAGGGCACAAAATTGAGTTTGTAATTATTATAGGAGGAGAGTAATTGAGAGTTGATGCGAATAACGATATGAGAAAGGTAAGTTAACGCGAATAACGAGATAATAAACCTCTTTAATAATTGGTGAACCAAACGGTGGGTGAATTTTTTTAACCCACCCAACTCAACTTGGGGGCCAAACACCCGCTTAGTGAAAAGTTGATAACAAAAGAAGAAATTTAGATATGAAAGTAATGGTCATAAGCTTTAATTTTCAAAAACAAAATGGTTACTAAATGAGACCTAAAAAAAGTAACTCAAAATTTTGTTTTTGTTTTTAAATATTGACAAAAAATTCAACCATTGTACTAAATAAAGATGAAAATCATTGTAAAAAATTGGGAGAAAATAGGTTTAATTTTCAAAAACAAAAATGAAATTGTTACTAAATGGGACCTAAATTGACAAAATACAAAAGGCACAAAAGTACTTTATTTTTCACCTCCAAGGATATGGATACAACCAAGGTCTAAAATGTCGATGTCATGAAAATTTCGATTTCATTGCATATTTCTAAAAAAAAGTTATAAAAACAAAAAATATTTAAAATAAATTTAAATGAGTTAACAAATATTTATAATTTTAAAACAAGTTAACATGTCTATTATTTATATTATATTCACAATAGTGATATTTTACTTATTTTTTTATATTTCACGGATTTGTTTACCATATAATGAAAATTTTGATTCACCCCTCATATCGATATCAAACCATGAAAACATATAAATATCAACATGTCGATGAAAATTTAATACTATGGATACAACTTAACAGCAACCTTCAATTCGTTTTGGAGTGACTTTTTAAAATAATTTGAAATAATTAGATAGGCGGTTGATTTGAAATAATTTGCTAATTTAGAAATTACAAAACTCCAAACTGACTTAATTCTCTAATAAGTAAAAAAGCAAAGCAAAATTGAAGAATCCTAGACTGTTGGGAAGTGTTTGATCTCTACATTAAACTTTTGCTTCTATAGTATAAATTTTACTCGCTTTCTTCATCACTATCTTGCTGCAAGGTCAAGTGATTTAGATTCTTCTCCAATGGCGGAAGTCCATCCTCCGAATCATCAGAACCCTCATCGTCTTCACTCACAGACGACTTCTCTGCACCTATAAACATGAAAACCGTACAAGTCCTTCAGATAGATTGCTGGAAAACAACTCTAATTCCAATTTCCAAATCAAACGGCCATAGACTCCATTGGTTTAGCCCAAGTTGGTTTGAATATCATAAATGTACAATCCCAAAAACAGTCCATCGGTTTATCTTCGTCAGGTTAGATAACGTCAGTTATTTGGTTTGATTTTGATCAGCTTGATTGTTGACTTTTGTCAGTTTGGGTCATTTTTATACATATGCATGTTGGAAATTTTCTTTAATGTGACCATCACGATGTGATTGGCTCTTAAAAATGATTGAATGTGAATTCGAAGATCTGCATGACCCTAATAACCACTAGATATAAAACTCAAAAGTACTTTTGTTGTTCCTCACTCCTACATTCAACGGTTTTTCCACACACAAACACAAAGTGAGAGACAACTCCATTATCTTCAAATTAAGATGCAAAACAAACAAGAGATCGATGCAATTAATTCAAAAAGATTACCTTCTACATTATGCGGTTCTTTAGGGACTTGTCGTTGTTGTGATAACCAAGCATTCTGGACCGAAATAATATCAGCACTATTCTCACATGCTGAGTATTGTTTTAGAAGTTCTCTGTATGACACAAAAGAGAAATAAGCAAGCATTTACATGGAAAACGCTCAAATAATGGCACCATTTACAAGCCTTGAATTCCATTTTATATTTGATGGTTGAGTGGCTAACTATGTAATTTAGTACCAAATATCACGTGTCATCGGACAAGTCATTTCGAATCTGATAAGTTAGTGCCGGTTTGAAATAACTTTTTAAATGAAATATTTTGAAGTGCAAAAGAAGTGTTTTTTAAGCACTTAATCAGTCCAGACAAGCCTTTACTAATCTCATTTGATGCAAGTAGGTTTCCAATTTTTATGGATGAACCTGTGCATATTATATCGTTTTCTTTTTTCTTTTAGAATTTAAACTCAGTTAAATAATAAAACATACCTATTAACGGAAAGAAAAGCATGGCCCCACTTGAACTTACTAAGCAACAGATCTGCTGTTTCCCCTTCCCCACTGTTAGTTCAGTTGAATAGAGATAGTTACACAAAACAAACAGAATGCTTGCTCAATTACACCAATAAATAATCATATTTCCAGCTATAAAAAGTTTAAACATCCACAAAAGAAGTGATAAGCAGAGTGTTGTTAACATTAACAATCAATTACCACAAATCATATTGTATTGACAGTCTAAGGTTGCTAAAGGAGAACTACTGGAGATCTACAGTTTTGTTAGTCACTCCATTAGCAACAACAATGACTTTTCTTTGTAACCAATTAGAACCAAAGTGACTAATAAAACCATAAAGCAAACTTCTTCATAGTTCTGTATCTGGGAGTGAAGTGACTAATAAAACCATTCTAAGGAAATTTAACAAATTCAAACATTCAAGCAGGGCATGTTGTGTTCTAAATTCTAATGGACGATGTACAACACCTTATACATCTTAGATGATGAGTTGATCTACAATGAGATCTTTCCCCCTAATTATCAGATGTAAGCTGATTACACCAAATTTATGACAGAAGGATAAACAATGACATGAGATTAATAATTGACATAAATCGCAGCCGAATCTAGAAACAAACTGGCACATAAGAGAAGAGATGAGATAGAGATCATGTTACCATATGATTAGAGCGGCAGCCAATGCTTCCACACAAGATAACTCACATGGTCGACCGTAATTTACTGGGTTTGCTGCTACTAGCCAAGGTACTAGAATATTTGCACCAAAAAAATTGCAAAAGATGAAAACCAGAACAAAGAGAAAAAACCATGATAGTCATTACAAAAGCCAACCAAATAGAGTCTAGCCAGGAAAATACCCTTCAATAAATTTAGTAAAATTTCAATTGCAGTTCAGAAAAACATTAAAAATCATATAACAGTAAGGTTAAGAACTACACAAGACTTTCATATTCAAGATGAAAATCTCTTACATAGGCGAGGAGCAGCACAACGCAATTTCACAAATGGAACATCACCCAACCGTGCCCATGAGCAATCCACAACGGCTAATCCTTTTTGTTTAAGAAGACTACGATCTTCTTTGGAGACACAATTCACTCCCACTGGACTGCCAAAATTTCAGATTGATTAGGTTCAAAATAGGAACCAACAAAATGTTTATATGCCTTTGAGTACCAATTTAATCAATACATTCATCTCCTTTCATCAGGCCTCAAAAAAAATTAAGAAAGCATGTTCTTTAAAAGGATAGTTAGCAATATGATAGATTCTATTCCGACCAACCATCGGGAGATGCAAATACAATGGGCACACTAATCAATACGATTGATGAAGTAACAATTAATGCAAAAACAGCCCATTGGAAAGCAATAGTCATGTTTCTAATGCTCCAATCTACTACAATCAGTTATTGACAACCGAGATGTACATACTGGTGTAAATATTTCGAAGTTCACAGCCTTGCCACTGTAGTTACTAGATGAAAATGTTTTTAGTAATCCACCATAGGGTGGCTGGGTGAACCATCCTTTCCTTTTATATATATTTATTCAATCAATCAAATGATATCTTGATTCCCCCTCTAAAAGAATGATAGGTCTTGAGGACACCCCCACCAGCCAGCCTTGAGGCATGTAACTCCTAATTACTAATTCAATAAAGGAATGGTAGGTGAATTGAAAACTTTTCTTTAGAGCACAAAAGATCTCCATGCTATCATGTACCCATTTTTTTCCTTTGCTTTGGGGGTGGGGTGGAGATAGTACATTGGCGACCTGATTTTTTTTTTTTTTTTTTGACTAAAAACAAACGTTAGCAACCTGATTTCCAGCCCGGTTTTTAGTAAATATCAAAATAATACCACATGAACTCGGTGATTCATTTCTGATATCTCCAGCCACCATCTTTGTATATAACAAGAACTTTTAAGGATCATAAATTTCCATCTAGGTATGGTCATCACTAATGCATCATCATCGATACAGGCCTGTTCAAGTGCTTAATTCACTAAAAAATCAATTTATTCCGCACTTAAAAATCATTGTAAACAGGCCGACAATGAACATCGACTCCTAATTGACAATACTCACTACCTTCACACTGATCAAAGAAGCATCCATCTCTATGATAAAAAGCTCCATAAAAATATGACAATCTAAGTACAGGAATGGATGACATCACAATTTCCAGGCAGCCATGTTCCTGTGTAATTTTTTTTTTTTTAATAGAAAACTTTCATCGAGATAAATATGAAAGAATACAAAGGCATACAAAAAATCAAGTCCACCAGAGAGAGAGTGAAATCCCTCTAATGGAAAGGACTTCAACTATACAAAAAAAAATCTATAGAATAGTTACAAAAGGTCTTCGAAAGCCCGAAACATGATATCTAAACAAGGGCCCAGACATCAAAAGAGTCCCTATCTAACCCCCGAAACATCCTGTTATTCCGTTCCCCCCACAAGACTGAAAAACAACACACAACCCGACCATCCATAAAAAGCATTCCTTCTCCGGGAAAGGCAGATTGAAGAGGAATTCCTCGATCATATCACTAGTAACCCTATGAGGAGCATGTGAGAACTAACATCTAGAAGAAATAATCTCACACTACTCGACGAACTCACAATACCAAAGAATATGATCCAAATCTTCCTCTACCTTTTGACAAAGAATATAGCAAAAGGAACGAACAAGGGAGGGCAACCTCCTCGCAAAATGATCCATCAGTTAGCGCGACCTTGTAAAACTTGCTAGGTTTCTTAAGGATCTTAATCCTCCAAAGCCCCCAAAAGACATACTCACTTATGGGAGACAAGTTAAACAAACAACTAAAAAAGATTTGCACGAGAATCCCACCGAAGGATGTGATTTTTGTACGAATGATCCAAATTGGGAAGGAAAAATGAGATTTGCCCTGCTTTCGAAAATGAGATTTTTCGATCCTTTGCTGACGTCAAAACCACATGAAATTACCAAAATGGAACCCTCGCACGCATGTGAAATGGCTAATTCTCACTCTTTGCTCTCTCACTCTTCTCTCACTCTCCGCTGCCTCGCTCCCTTTCTTCTCTCGCGCAGATCGCTCTCCTCTCTCCCTTTTCTCAGGATCGATCTCCTTTCTCACAATCTCACTCACCTCTCTTCTTCCTCACTCTCCGACGTCCGTCTCATTCTACAACATCGCCGGACCTGGGCACGATCTTGCTCGTCGTAGAAGGATCTCGCAGTCTAGAAAAGAAGAAGAATGAAAGAAGAGAATGGATCTGGACACTTGCCAAAGAAGAAGAAAATGCAAAATGAAGATGGAGGAAGAGAGAAAAATAAAATAGGGGTAATTTTGTAAAATTGCTTGAGGATGATGTAAGCAAGAGGTAAAAAATCTTAGGTTATAAAAAAGTAGGGCATTTTTCATTTTGGGCCTCCAAGGTGGGTCGAGCATACCATTTTTGCCCAAAGGATTGGGACTCCAGACCCTTAACTCCCTTCTCCCACACCTAAAAGAGTAGCCTTGAGCAAAGATAAAAGAGAGGCCACATCAATTGCTTCTAGAAATAAAATGACAAACCTTAAAAGCAAAAGAACAGGAGCTCCAAAACCAAACCAAGAAATCATACCCAAGGCGGTTTTAAGGGAAGAAAAATGGTAAAAACGAGGAAATAAAGAGGAAAGGGGTCTATCCCACACCCATTGATCTTCCCATTCCCTTCTCCCACCACACAATCGACCAAGTGAAAAAAAGTAGGAAGCTCTTTAGAAATATCCTTCCACAAATCCCGATAGGTGCCTTAAACCCCTTTCGTTAACCACTCAAAAGGGTAGGACTGACAATGATCCTGTTAGGTATCTACTTCCTACAAGCAATAAAACCCAAAGAGAACAATATATAGCAGAAAAACAGAGGAATATCCCGCTGATATGTACATATATATCATAGGCAAAACAAGAAGATCATAGAGTATCACCAAAAAGGAAACAAGTACTCAAGTATGGAAATAACAAGTACGATATCAATTGAAGGAAAATATAAAGGAACCCAGCACATTCAAGAGAGCTGGAAAATTCTCTCCTCCCAGAAGGACCTTTTGCCTTTACTCAAATTCCCTCCTCCACAAGGCTCACGTCATTTCCTTTTTAAGTAACAACCGTGGTCCCCATTCTAACCTCCTTCGCACCTTCATCCTTGGCCTTTTGCCCATAATCGAGTGGAACAGACCGAAGAATCAGAAGGAACTCCGAGGTTTCCTGGGGCTGATTGGATACTACCGACAATTTGTGAAGAACTATGGCAAAATCACTCAACTAATACACCAGTTATTGCATAAAAATGTGTTCCAATAGAACGAAGAGGCAGAGCAAGCTTTTGAATCATTATAGAAGATAATGACTACTTTACCAGTGTTGGCCTTACCGGATTTCAACAACCATTCATCATTGAGACTAATACGTCCAAACAGAGCTGGGCAGTCTTAACAAAAGAGGACAGACCGATTGCTTATTTCAGTCAAATACTATCAGCTAGAGCCTAAGCTAAATCAGTATCTGAGAGGGAGCTAATGGTGGTGGTCCTAGCCGTGCAAAAATGGAGACATTAACTATTGGGGAGACGCTTCACTGTCATACCAGATCAAAGGCATTGAAATACCTGTTAGAGCAAAGAGAAGTCCAACTGGATTTTTAGCAATGGCTAACCAAGTTAATGGCGGTATGACTTCGAAATCTTTTACCAACTAGGACTGAACAACAAGGCTACAAATGCTCTATCACCGAAGGTGAACCCAGAGGAACCGAGAGCGGAGGAAGTGGTATCTCTAAACATGTTCTCAACACATCATATAATGGAATGGACTTAATCCAGCAAGAGGTGAATGAGGATTGAGACTTGCAACAAATAATTCGAGTGATAAGCCAAGACCCAGATTGTCACCCCAAATATTCAATGAAACAAGGGAAGCTGTTGTATAAAAACAAGTTAATAATTTCTAAGAACTCCTCTTTGATTCCAACCTTATTACACACGTTCTATGACTCTGTGATGGGATCATTTGGGATATTTGAGAACATACAAGAGAATGACAGGGGAGCTCTTCTCGCAAGAGATGAAGAAGGATTTGCAGGCGTTTGTGGAAAAGTGTGTGATATGTCAGAAGAATAAAATAGAAGCCTTGGCCCCAACAGGCTTACATTAACTTTGGCCTATTCCTGATAGAGTATGGGAAGATATTTCTATGAACTTTATCGAGGGACTTCCCAAGTCAGCAGGGAAGGACGTGATTATGGTGGTGGTAGACCGGTTAAGCAAATATAGTCATTTCATTGCTCTAAAGCACCCGTTTACAACAAAGCAAGTAGCAGCTGAATTCATAAGAGAAGTGATAAAGCATCACGGTTTTCCCAGATCAATCATTTTAGACCGAGATAAATTTTTTGTGAGCTTCTTTAGGAATGAATTATTTGCGATCGAAGGAACCAAACTAAGGAAGAGCACCACATTTCACCCACAAACAAATGGGCAGATGGGGATTGTCAATAATTGTCTGGAAACCTATTTGAGATGTTTTTGCAATGAACAACCTAAGAAGTGGGAGAGCTGGCTGGCATGGGCGGAATTATGGTGTAATACCAATTTTCATATATCGATAAACAATACTCCATTTAGTGTTGTGTTTGGTGACAACCTCCCCTAATTATTGCGTATGGAGATAGAAAGACTCCTCACTGCACGTCGGAGCAACAATTGATTGAAAGATATTTAACATTATTGAAGTTGAAAGAGCGACTGGTGCTAGCCCAAAACCGGATGTGCAAATATGCTAACAGAAAAAGGAGGGAAGTGGAATTTGAAGTAGGCAGTCAGGTGTTCTTGAAAATTAGACCATACCGACAGAAATCCTTGGCAAGGAAAGAGATGTGAGAAGTTGTCTCCAAGATATTTTGGGCCGTACAAAATAGTAGAAAGAATTGGACCAGTAACCTTCGTTTGGCATTACCCTCGACAGCAACCCTACATGATGTTTTTCATGTAACTCAACTTAAGAAGGCTGTAACAACAGACCGCCGATTTAGAAAAGAAAAAAAAAAGCCCCAATGTTGACAAAAAAATTCGAGTGGAATGCGGAGACAGAGCGAGTGATGGGGGTAAGATGGAATGCAGAGGAGAAATGTCAAGAGTGGTTGGTGAAGTGGACTAATCAACTGTAAAGTGACGCGACATGGGAAGCCGTGGAAGTAATGAAGAGCTAATTTCCATACGCTCACCTTGAAGACAAGGTGAATTTTCAAATAGGGGGTTAATATGAGACCCTCAATTATGAAGGTCTATGAGAGGAAGAAGGGTAAAACGGGAAGTGTGGACCCTGAAATGAAGGATGGGACCAGCAAAGAGGGACCACGGGAGAAACAAACCATTAAAGGCGGCTGATGCACGTAGAGGCGTTGTGTACGAAGGGGGGGCCCGGCCAACGAATTAGGTATTTGTAGGGTTTCGGGGAAGAGAGAATGGAGGGATGTTTTTGGAGTGAGACTCTAAGGAGAGACGGCCTCTCGAATTGTCGATTATCCTTTCTTTATGCTTACTGTTTGTGTTAGCTTGCTATCTTGTATTTCTGAGCTAGAGACTCTTGTTTGAACATTATTTTTTTTAAAACGGAAACGAGCCTCTTTATTATAATAAAATAAAAAAGAGACTAATGCTCAAATACTATAGTTGAGGGAACGAGACTCTTGTTTGAACATTATTCTTGGCTATTATCTAATACTATAGTTGAGGGAAAGTCTGAATACCCTAATTATTGGAGTTGGGTGTCTGGTTTTGGAGTGTGTTTGTGTTGTTTCTTGTGTAGGTGAACTGGATTCCTAACAAACAGCTCCCTTGTTAATCGCTTATATGTCCTCAAAAGAACCCGAATGGCCACCCAAAATCGAGTCATGGAATGTATGCAAGAGTGTTGGTATGAGAGATGAGGTACGAGATAACACTAACCTCCCCTTGTATAACAAATTCCCTTGTTGTAGTTGATATTTTGGTTTGCCTTCAAGATCTACTTTTAGCATGGTGATAATTTCCTAAAGTTCTTCATCTTTTTCTACTTCATCACGTACATCCACATCTAATAAAGAGAGGCTAGAAAAGTGTGAACTTCCATAGATGGTGTCAAGGCATCCACTGCTTTATTTTGAAGTCCCAGTTGGTATAAAATTTCAAAATCATACCCTAATAACTTGATGAGCCAACATTGAAACTGAGGTTAGACCTCCCTTTGCTCAATCAAAATCTTCAAAGTTTTCTTACCCAAAATCACCTTGAATTTGTTTCCCAAAAGGTAATGGTGCCACTTCTGAACAGCAACAACTACGACCATTAACTCTCATTCGTATATCGATTTCGATGTGCTCGGCTCGAAAGAGTTTGACTAAAATTCGCAATGGGTCTGGAGTTTTCAACACCGCACCCAGACCGAACCCCGAGGTGTCTGTTTCTATTACAAAGGGTAGAGAGAAATCTGGTAAAGCTAAAATAGGGACCAATATCACTGCTTCTTTTAAAGCATCAAATGCCACTAAGGCTTCCTCGCTCCATTCAAAAGCATTTTTATGAAGAAGTTTAGTTAAAGGAGCTGTAATATTTCCAAAGCCTTCAACAAACCTTCTATAGTATCCGGTTAAACCTAGAAATCCCCCCAGTTCTAAGACATTCCTCGATTAGGGCCATGTACTCATCACTCAAATCTGAACCTTCGAAGGAATGGACAGAATATTTGATTCATGAGAGATTGGAAAGTCGTCGATACGTTGGTCAACCCAAACACAACCAAAAACTTGAAATATCCCTCATGAGTTCTGAAGGTTGTTTTGCTAATGTCTTCTTTGTTCATTCTGATTTGATGGTATCCCAACCGTAAATCTAACTTAGAATTAATAGCTGAATTATGAAATTCATCCAGCAGCTCTTCTATTACGGGAATGGGGAATTTATCAGCTATTGTTACCTAATTTAGCTTCCTATAATCCACACAGAACCGCGATCCCCCATCTTTCTTTTTTACCAATAGAACCGGACTCGAGTATGGGTTGCAGCTTGGTCTGATTATCTCTGCTTGAAGCATCTCATCCACTAACTTTTCGATTTCCTCTTTCTGAATATGCCTATATTTTATATGGTTGAACATTGACCAGCAACTGGCCTTCTTTTAATACAATCTGGTGATTAATCGCTTTGTTTGGTGGCAATTCAGTAGGTAATTTAAAAACATCTTTGTTCTCCTCTAATAAAGTTTGAATCGTGACTGGGAGTGCGACCTCCTCTGTTAATTCTGCCTTATCATTGTTTTAAAATGCCCGAGGCACACTAAGGCACAATGGCCCTCTGGAGCCTAGGCGCAAGGCGCACAAAAAGGCGCGGGTTTTTTTTCGTGAGGCGCACTATATATAAAAAAATAAATACTATATATATGTTAATTTAAACAACCAAAACATAGATGGATAGAAATGGGATTTAAAAGAAGAATATACAAAAAAATAAAATAAAAGATGGATAAGATTTAAATATTAGTCATTGTCATTCAAAAAAAAAAATAAAGGATCAAGGAAGAAGAAGAGATTTGTGAAGAAAGAAGAAGAATAGAAAGGGGAAGAAGAAGAAAAGACTTACTGACTTCTTGGAGATGGAACTGTGAAGAAGAAGCAACAAGGCTGCCGTCCAATAAGATCTGTTTTGTTGACATGTAGTTGTCGTTCGTACATATCATTATGATGCCAAATTAGGTTTAAAAAATTTATAATATATATATGTTATATTAAAACGCAATCTTATTTTAAAATTATATATATATATAGAGAGAGAGAGAGAAGAGATTATATATTAAAACGCAATCTTATTTGCGTTTAACTAAATGAGTATTTAATATGTATTTATTAAAAAAAAAATTGATAGGCACGCCTTCCATCGTGTAGCTTGCGCGTTTCCCAGGCGAGGCGCCACTATTGCACCTTGCGCCTAGGCACGCGCCTTTCAAAACTAAGCCTTATCATGCCACTTTCACCCTTTGCCATTCCTATATGCTGAAATTCTATAAAAAAATTCATGATCCTCTTCTTCCCACATTTTACTAATCGCCTTCAGAGATACTTCGGATTTCATTAATGTTGGATCACCCCTCAGAGTCACCTGTTTATCTCCACCGCAAAAGACATCTTCAAGGATGGCCAATGAACTCCCATGAAAACCGTTGTGAACAACCACTGCATCCTAGGATCAAGTCCATTCGACCCAAATCGATGGCAAGGAAATCGGCTTTGACCACTAAATCTGGTAGCTCTACTAACACTACTTTGCACACTCCTTTTCCTCTAACTTCGTACTATTACCCACACTGACTACAACAAACAAGAGGTTCCAACGATCGACAATTGTAATTCCTTGACAATTTTCTAATGTATAAAATTGTGAGTTGCTCCTCAGTCGATCAACACAACCACTCTCTGCCTTTAACACTCCCTTTCAGCTTCATCAAGCCCTGTTCGAGAAACCCAAAATCGATCTCAAAGACACCTCCACCTTCTCATCGATTTCAACATATTCACCTCTGGTTTCTCTCCTCCTCCTTTCCGACTTTCATCGTAATTCGCGATGAACAACATCAATTCCCTTTCCTCCCAAATCTTGCATCGGTGTCCATGGAGTATGTCATTGCAACAGAAACATAGACCCTTGTTCGACCAGTCACGATACTCATTATCCGAAAATTGCTTCACCACCACCCAGTGTTTTGAAATGCATGGCCGAGTGTGCGCCTAGGCGCAAGGCGCAATGGTGGCACCTCGCCTGGGAAGGCGAGGTGCACGACGAAGGCACGCGCCTTCCGACACCTTCCACAAAGCGCTGAGCCACACCTATCAATTTTTTTAATAATACATATTAAATACTCATTTAGTTAAACGCAAAATAAGATTGCGTTTGAATAATATATATATATATATTTTAAACCTAATTTGGCATCATAATGATATGTACGAACGACAACTACATGTCAAAACAAATCTTATTGTACGGCAGCCTTGTTGCTTCTCTTTCACGGTTCCATCTCCAAGAAGTCAATAAGTCTTTTTCTTCTTCTTCTTCCCCTTTCTTCTTCTTCTTTCTTCACAAAATCTTCTTTCTTCCTTGATTCTTTATTTTTTAATGACAATGACTAATATTAAATCTTATCAATCTTTTTTTTTTTGTTATATTCTTCTTTAAGTCACATTTCTATCCATCTATGTTTTGGTTGTGTAATAAACATGTATATAGTATATCTATATTTTTTATTATATATGCGCCTCACGGAAAAAAAGTCCGCGCCTTTTTGTGCGTCTTGCCCTAGGCTCCAGAGGGCCATTGCACTTTAGTGTGCCTTGAAATTTTAAAACAACTTGCGCCCCGGCTCCTCATGAAATTCCCCTTTGTTGGAATCATGACTTGCCTCATCGCCCAACTCGCTTCTTTAGGGTTTATTTCGGCATATTTATGTTATTAATTTAATTCCCTTCGTGGGCCTCCCCTTTACTCGGCCCACTAATGCCCAGATCACCCAAAGCCAACTTCAAGGCCAAATTTCTACACTTACCAGTTGGGCTTCTTTCATACATTCTTCCAAGCCCACTGGATGCCTGCCTTCGCTTGAATCCACGGCTCCAACCCGTTCAGGAACGCATCCTTGAGTACTCTTTTCGCCACATATGGGAGAGGTGCCGAATAGGTCACAAATTTCTTCACATAATCAGTATATGATCCATCTTGCTTAATACGCAGCAAACGTGCCCTGAGGCTTTCCTCCATTGTCGGACGAAAATGCTCAAACATTTTGCTCTTCAATTCTTCCCAAGAGTTAATTGCCCATTTGTTGTGACTCCATCGGAACCAATCAACTTATCAGGAGCGAAACTTACCACGGCAACCTTCACTTTCTCGACATCAACCAGTTCGTGGATCTCGAGGAAATGTTCCACTTGGTGAACCCACGATTCCGGGTTTTCTCCAAGAAAAATCAACATCTCCAATTTCTTGTACTTGCTTTTATCCAATCCACCATTCCCCTGAATTTGCGCGGAATTGACTTCATCTACCTTTCCAATTTGAGTCGAGACCCTTCAGAATTTCCCGATTCGTCGTTCCTTCATGCCGAGTTGTTATGAGAACCTCTTCTGTCAATTTCTCGATATTTCTACAAAGGTTCACAATCAACTCTTTCATTTCCGAAATTTCCTTTTTCATTGGCTTCCATTCTCTCCTCCATTTGCTTCCATTCTCTCCTCCATTTGCTTCTTTGCCATTTTCCTTGTTCCCCCAGGTTTGAGAGTTCTTATACCAATTTGTTAGGTATCTACTTCTTGCAAGCAGTAAAACCAACAAGAACAATATATAGCAGAAAAACAGAGGAACATCCCGCTGTTATGTATATTGATATCACAAGCAAAACAAGAAGATCATAGAGTGTCACCAAAAAGAAATCAAGTACTCAAATATGGAAATAACAAGTACGATATCAATTAAAGGAAAATATAAAGGAACCCAGCACATTTGAGAGAGCTGGAAAATTCTCTCCTCCTAAAAGGACCTTCTGCCTCTACTCAAATTCCCCCCTCCCGACGTATCACGTCATTTCCTTTTTAAGTAACAACCGTTGTCCCCACTCTAACCTCCTTCATGTACCTCCATCCTTGGTCTTTTGCCCATTTCCTTTTCTACCCCTTCTCTTATAGGTGTGAATAATCGAAGGCCTTACAAATCCTAAGCTAGAGGGAATTGGACGCAAGGTGGAACCGCCACAACCATTTGACTAACAAAGCTATGTTACAAAGCGTTAAATTTCCAATGTCTAGCCCCCCAGCTCAATTGACCTCTCAACGATTTCCCACCTAAAAAGATGTGATCCCTTACCTTTTCCTCCCTCCTCCCCTTCCAAAGAAAATTGTCTTTCTTGAGTAGTTGGATAAAAAGGAAAGCAATTGCATGCACCATCCATATTCAGCAAAAAAAAAAAAAAAAAAAAAAAATTGTAATACCCAGTCAAATTAAAAAAAAAAACCTCTCAACTCCTTCATACTATTTGAAACCAGTCATTAATCCATCGCAACAATTTGAGGAATGGCAGCAACCCCCTTGGTAGACACAAATGGATTCTTACTCATAGAAGTAGTCCATCCCAAGAACCATTGAAAACAAACAGATTTATTGAAATTAGCAAAAATTGTCAAAGATGATTCCAGGACACCCAACAATATAGAGTAGTACCTCCATTAAGAAAGCAAACAAATTCTAATTTCCTCGACAATCTGGAAAGCAATTTATGTAAACCTAAACTACAGATGTGATGACACAACTTGCTTGTTATCGTGTCACCATACCCTAATGTTTAGTTACAACTAGCACACTAGGAAACATAATTGTTCACATTACCTTAAGACAATGCCTCCAAACCCACTGTTAACACGCAAATCCTGCATGAACTCAACAGAAGTTAGATTTATATAGAGAGAGAAAGAAATCCATTGACTGTATTTCCTACAGAATGCCTTCTAACTAAAACCTTAACAAGCATGAATCAGATTATTCATAAAAAATTTAAGCCATCCAACCCCATTTGATGAAGCAACTTAAAAATAATTAAAGAAAACTGCTCCTTAGTTTTTACTATATCTATTTGGCCCCTGTTTTGCAACTTCTATGATTTAAACCTGATTTGTTGGTCTACAATCGTAAACCATGAATGTTGAGAGTTTCAAGGATTTTGTCTTCTAAATTGTACTTTTATGAAGCATTGTACGACCAAACTAAGAAATTAGGACTACACATTCAGAAAGTTCCTCATTTTGGATATTCTCCACTTACGAAACAAAACCATCTAACATTAGATTTTCTCCAGCATGTAAACACAATATAACCTATTTTTCAATAGACTTGCATTCCTGTTTCCTAAGCATCATATTCATATCGATACTGATCATCACATGCAAACGCATCTTCAGAATTCCCAGCAAGATCGCAGAGAACTAAGCCAATACATCCAACAAGACATTTTGTATAATCACTAACGAAGTGGAGAGGGGATAAAAACATACAAACTAACTAATCCTGTGGTAGGACTAAAATGGCTTAGTGATATGCCTACATGAACCAATCAATGCACAAATAAGCAATGTAGTTAAACATGTGAAAAGCAAAAGAAAAGGAGAGAATTAGGTACGTTCTTTTAACAAGCCAAATCGTGCAAGCTTGCGACCTGTACACCTTTTTGCATCACACTGCCCAAAATCCTGAATCAAGAACAAAACACCATCAATTTCAGGTTACATACAGCTTCTTAAGCTCAAGTTTTCATTCCCATTTGTAACAACAGCAGGACGTTGCAATTTTAAGAATTGCATAATTCAGAATTCAGCAACATAAATGTTAAAAAAAAATAAAAAATAAAAAAAAAGGTTGATCACACACCCACATGGCAAGCTGAATTTTTGGACTCGTTGGCTCCTCATCATTAGCTGCAACAGAAAGGAATTCATCAAGCACCTAAATCCATAGCCCCTCCACCATAAAAGGGCTTCTTTTAACACAACTAAATCACAAATACAGAAGCAAACTTCAGTGAGACAAAGTAGGCACCTGGGTCGATTGGCAAACACTCATCCTCTCTGAAAAAAAAACAAAAAAGAAAAGAAAAGAAAAAGAAAGCATATGAGCAATAAAAAGAAAAGAGGAATTAGGGGAAAAGGGTAAGTGTACATGTAATTACCCAATAAATTTATGGCCTCGAGTAGATTGTCCGCGACGGGGATGGTGATTTTTGAAGCGCCTAGGCTTGTTATGGCTCATTCTGAACCAGTTTAGTGAAGCGGGATTCGGTGTCCTGAGTTCTTTGCGACTCAAGTCAGCTACGCTATCACGCTGCCTCGATATCTTTTTTCTCTTTTCCTTTCCTTTTTGAGAAGGGCTTCTATGGTTTAGCAACACCGTCTCTAGGTGCGGGGGAACTAGTACACAACAGCGAAGAAGGATTGGCCACGGACGGAAGCGTTTTCCAATACGATCATACGACGACGGTTTTGTTCGACAAATTAATTTCTGTTTTGATTATAAATTTCTTTTTTGAGTAATTGACCTTTTTTTACCCCACCAATTTTATTTCTGGAAAATTGAACACTTTTTACAATAGTTATTTTTTTTCTTTTTGACCGAGATGTAGGGGTGGAAACGGTTCGGTTCGGTTCGGTTTGGTGGTCAAACCGAATCGAATCGATTTATTGGTTCAAATCGAACCAAATCGAACCGCATATATGCGATTCGGTTCGGGTTCAAAACTGAGCATTTTTAAAAAATCCATGTTATATTCTTTTTTTAATTAAAAGCGATTCGGTTCGGTTTTAAATTCGGTTTTGTTCTTTAAATTAAAAGCGGTTCGGTTTTAAATTCGGTTTTATTCTTTATATATATATATGTATATATATTAGTTTAAAACAGTTCGGTTCAGTTTCAAATTCAGTTTTCGAAAGTGAAACCAAATCGAACCGAATTTTTGAGTTTTCGGTTCGATTTTTAGAAACGGCTCGGTTTTTGCGATTTGAATGGTCACCCCTACCAAGATGAAAGTGAGATAAGCAAAGAAAACTTAGGTCTGTTTGGGAGCCCAATAACCCGTGTGGGGAGATAATATAGTTCTTATATCACTATTTGGCTCACTGATATACTATCCCCTTTCACATCTTTCACAGTAACCCTCATTTCTCCACCCCACTTTCAATTGTCACTCTCTCCTCCCTTCATATGGTCTACTTACGTTTTTATTTCTTTATTCTTTTCTTGAATTTATTTCATTATACTTTGGATGTAATTTTTTTCACTATATCAATTTTATTTAGGAACCATGGTATTTCAATCTAGTTCCATGCACCCATTTTTTACCTTCAATTTATATACATCGTTTTTTCCTCCAGTATCATGTGATAGGGTATATTAATAATTTATTATCTATAAATTACGTCATTTAAGTTTTCATTTTTATTTGCTTAGTATATCAATTATTTATCTATATAATATCTATTAAAAAAATCACAATATTTCGAATTAAATCTTTGTACACAATGTCTCAAAAATAAAAATTAAAAAAAATATATCTTCATATACAACATTAATATTCAAAATCTACCATTCAAAAGCTAATTATAAAACCTCAATAGAAAACTCATCCGTGAATATATATGAGAAAAGTCTCAACAAAATCCCTAAAATCAAACATAAGCAAAACCTTTTTTTAAATGTCTTACTAAAATATTTAACTAACCATTCATAATCATTTAGTATTAAAAAGTGGAAAAATGTTTTACAAAAAAAAGTTGGCATGCCCATCCCTGGCTTATAATTAAATTTTGTATTTTTAAAGGTTGGTATTTCATTGACTATTTACGACTATTCTTAAATTTTGACTGAGTTTTTTTTAAACAACAATAATAAAGAATTATTTAAAAGACAAAAATTGAATACAAAAACTGAATTGATACAATAATTGAATTATAAGATTTAAAAAAAAAATAGTGTTCTTACATACAAATTATTTTAGAGTACAAAAAACTGAACTAGGTATCACTGATATATGAATTCTGCACACCTAAACACAGACATATGAACTCGACAAAACAACTTTACACCCCAAACACAGACATCAAAACTCCCTAAACATCAGAACTCCCCAACTTCAGACATCTTATATCATCTCAATGCCTCAAACAGACTCGTGATATGGTTAATTACTTTTCTACCATTCTCATCTTATTAAATTCAAACAATCTCTTATCTATTATCAATGGTTCTCGAACCTCGAGCTTAATAGTATAAACACTATGTAGTTGAGTTAGCCTCATTTTCAAATTTTGGATTTTCAATTTTTCATAATTCATGTCATATTTTTTATATTCAATTCAAAACTATTTTTAAAATTAGGTATTCACTATTCAAAAGCAAAATACTAAAAAGTTAAAAATTTAAATTTATATAGTAATTTTAATCTAAATTCTAAATCTTATATTATAAGAAGATTTTCCCTTTTGGTTATATATGAAAGGGAAAAAAAAAAAAAGAAAGATTGTTTTAAAGATCTTGAAAGTAGTTTATTTATCTTCTAAAAAATGTTTTTAATTATATTTTGAATGTTGAATTTTGGATGCCTTTCTTTTAGGGTTCTATAATTGTTCTTGCAAAAAAAAAAAAGAAAAAAAGAAAAAAAAAAAGGTTAAAAAATCAACTTTTTTCATTGAAACTCGACTGGTTTCATAGGTTAACAACGGCGCCAACACCAGGGCACATAGAGACTACCAGGTGGGCTATCTCCAGGTTAACCGTTATGTTTTTAGCCCGGTAGCCCGACCGAGTATTCAACCAGACCTACTTTCTTTAATTAATTTTTGTAATTCTTGAGTTTTACATCCATTATAATACTATTTTTTCAATAAATTGGATTTGTTTTGAAAGTTTTTAAATGAAAATTTTTAAAAAAAATCTCATAAACTAAAAAAAAAGGAAAAAAATGGTTGCATTGATAGATTTGACTTCTCAAATCAAGCAAATGAATTAATTATCTTCCACATTTTTAGTCTTAAAAAAACTTTCCTATACGAAGCTAGCTGTAATTTATTTTTTTTAAAAAAAAAAACTTCATAAAATTGAAAAAGAAAAAATGGTTGATCGATATATTTGACTCCTCAAATCAATCAAATTAGTTAATTTTAAAATGTTTATCATTTAAGTTTCAAACAAAAATTAGGGAAAAGAACAATACAAAAAAATGCTAATTCCTTTCAAATTCTAATGCTTCCCCTACAAATTATGAATTCTTCCTCGGTTGGTTATGGGACCGGGGCAAAAGCCAGTAGCTAATGCTTGGTTCTTCTCTCCCACTACCCTACTACCCCATAACATCGGGCCACCCTCCCTTTCCCCGCTCAAAGTCATGCCCAATTGGGTATGAGATCAAAGCAAAAACAAGTGGCTAACGTCCCGACATCGTGTCACCCCCTACCCAACAACCCACCCCTGAGCCACCCTCTCCTTCATAGCTCACAACCCCATCCAGCTGGGTACGAGACCGGATCACTACTCAACCATGGTCTTAACCAAGGAAAAAAAACAAAATCGGTCCAAGGTAAAGATACCCACTCTTATCCTATCTGTTGATCACTACTTGACCAGGTTCTTGATTGGGGCAAAAAAGTAGAATTCAACTTCCCCGACCCAAGCTAAAGATACCCACCCAGTTTTTCATCTCTTCCTGATGTGCCCTGGTCCCTTGAGAAGCATACTCGATCGGGCTTCATCATTTCATAATATAAAACCCACAAAATTTAAACTACAAAAATCTTATTTTATATATGAAGATTTACAATATGCTCTAAAATCATTCTATCATTTTCACAAAAAATACATAATAAATCCCAAATCAATTTAATAACTCACATCCCCTAACTCACAAAAGATTCGACTTTTTGAAATCAAACAACCTCATGCAACATCGAAACTCAATATTTATCGATAAAGATATATACAAAACAATATATATATATATATATATATATATCTACTTACCCCTGCTTCGGGGAATGAGTGAATTCCATCTTGTGTAGCTGAGTTCCCAACTCCTCAATCAGACAAATCCCTAAAATGGTAGACTTTTGAATCGGCGATCTAGCCACTCTCACCCATACAAAGCAAAGGATCACCTCATAGGTAGGAGTTTACAACTCACTCAAGATTAAGGTCATGTTACCTATAGTCATCCTAGTGAAATGAAAGTCTCTATTATGAACGGTGTTAGATAATGAGACTAAACATTTCGTGGTTCGGTCTTATACAAACTCCTTTGTATGAATATTCCCGCTCGCATGTCTAATACATGAATGATCAGGATCAAATCATTTATAGTACTTTACAACATTTGTAACATCTACAAAGCGAGTCATACTCGTAGTTTCACCAGGATAAGATATCCAGTCTTATCCATATACTAGAGACCATTTAGGTTATCACTTAAATATGATCTACCTGTATGTCTCCACATACATGTTTAAGTTGCAACGATAACCTTGGATGTTAGTTTATTGATTTGTGATTAATGCAACTAAAATATCACATATTTTATAGACAAAGTGAATAAAATATCAAATATTATTAATCACATACAAGTTTGTTTATACAAGGTTTACAAACTATAGAACCCTACGAGATTTAGGGCATCAACCCCAACAATCACATGTTATATCATATACAACATATAACATATAGTTTAATATTGTATCATATACAATATATAACCTATAGTTTCTTTTCTCTCACTAATGGCATTTAATATAATTCACATTTACATTAAATTTTAACTATATAAATCTAATTCATATAGTTAACATTTGAATCATATTCAAACATTTAATTCCTCTCACAAATACTTTATTTTATAATATATCAAATACATTATAGTAATTATATCATATATAATTAAATAAACTTAATTATATCACATATAATTAATTTCCTCAATTAATTTGAACCATTCAAATTAATCCAAAACTTGATCCTCATTAAAACTCTGTTGAGTTACTGAAGGGACCTCATGGACCTGTAGCTTGAAGCTCCAATGGTTTGTGAATAATTAATTAAATTCTTTAATTAAATTATTCACCATCAATTAACTATCGGGCACTCCACTAAAGACCAACAACTGCACTTTTCGCACTACAGATATATTTATGTATCAATTGTATATAATCAATCAATAGTACGATGACCCTCCACAATTGCTCGTGAGTACAGTTTGGCCAAAATTACCATTTCCCCCTGTAGTTACATCTAACTCTTAAGTACCACTGATCCCTCTAATGAACAATAGATCATAGTCCAACTATGACTAAACCACTCTCGGGCTAGGAGAGGGTGTGGCGCCACATTGTTCAAGCTCGAAATCAACCCTTAAGGGAGCAATTTATCTACTTACCCCGACCTCGGGGAAGGAGTGAATTCCTTCTTGTGTAGTTATGTTCCCAACTCTCCAATCAGACGAATCCCTAAAATGGTAAGTTTATCGAGTCGGCGATCTGGCCACTCTCACCCATACAAATCAAAGGATCGCTCAGGCAGGAGTTCACATCTCACTCAGAATTCAAGTCATGTTACCTATAGTCATCCTAGTGAAATGTAAGTCTCGATTATGAACGGTGTTATATAATAAGACTAAACATTTCGTGGTCCGGTCTTATACAAACCCCTTTGTATAGAATATTCCCCCTCACATGTCTACACATGAATGATCAGGACCAGATCATTTGTAGCACTTTACAATAATTGTAACACCTACAAAGCGGGTCATACTTGTACTGTCACCAAGATAAGGTATCCAGCCTTATCCATCTACTATAAACTATTTAGGTTATCACTTAAACATGATCCACTCGTATGTCTATACATACATGTTTAAGCTACAAGATAACCCTGAATGCTAGTTTAATTGGTTTGTGGTTAATGATACAAAAAATATGGAATAAAATACCATATATTTGATGAAATAAACAATGAGTTTGTACAAAACATTTACAAACTATAGGACCCTACGAGATTTAGGGCATCAACCCCAACACGTAATACCAGCTGGATCAAAATTACCATTTTACCCCTGGGTTACTTCTTTATCCTTGAGTACCAGTGCTCCTCTAATGAACAACATGTTTATGGTCTAATCATTAAACAGAAACTCTTCTCGAGCCAGTGAGAGGGTAGGGTTTTTTGTTCAAGTCTTGAAGACACTACTTAAGGGAACACTCATTTACTTATCCTATTGTTTGGAATGAGTGAAATCCATCTTGTATTATTATGTTCCCAGCTCCCCACTCGGTCTTGTCTCCAAAATGGTAGGAATATTGAGTATGCGAACTGGCTACTCTCACCCATACAAATCAAAAGACAATCTCTCGTGAACAGGAGGTCATAATAGACTCAGAAATAAGACTAAGTTACCTAGGTAATCAATTAAAATAGAAACCTAACTAGTCAACAGAGTTACAACTAGTGGTTACTATTTCACGGTTCAGTCCTATGCAAACTCATTACATAAGATACCTCCACTCGCATGTCGCCTACACGAATGTGTTGGATCATTGCGTTTGTATAAAATACAAAGTGGGTCATATCCATAGTGTCACCAGGATAAAGTTCCCAACTTTATCCCTATACTATAGACCCTTTAGGCTGTATCTTGAATATTGATCCATGTATGTCTCCACATACAGTTCAAGACTCATAAGACAACCTAAGATGTTAGTTTATTGGATTTAGGGTTATTAAAACAAAACGAATTCAACATAATCAACAACACTTATTGAACTAACATCGATAACTCTTTATTGATGACAATAAATTATTTATACTTTTTATCTACGAATTTTAGGACATAAAACCCAACAAGTTCAACTAAAGAAATCTGGGCAACCTTCCAATGTATTTACTTAGCACGATGTCTTGCTCAGACAATGCAACTTAAAAACCAATTGCAGAATATTAAGAAAGGAGCCATGCCTTTGAAGGAATATTTTATGAAAATTCAACAATGCGTTGATGCCCTAGCTTCAGTCCATAAGCATGTATCCTGAGATGATCATATTCTTTATATTCTTGTTGGATTAGGTTTTGAATATGGTTTTATGATCTCTGTGATATCTGAATTGACTTTCCATCTATCCAAGATATTACTCAGTTATTACTTACTTAGACTCTCCATCTATCCAAGATATTACTCAGTTATTACTTACTTAGGAGACCAGGATTGAGAACAAAATTAGTCTAGAAGGTTTCTTGCCTTCTGCTAATCTTGCTTCACAAAATTTAGAAAAGAAAGAAGATAGTTCTTCAAGGCAAAACAATTCCCATCAGTCCAATCGAAATTATCAGAAAGGTCATGGATGAGGAAGGTCAAATTGAAGGGGGCGATCAAATAACAATAATTGAAACAACAGAAACAAGCCTCAATACCAAATTTTCACCAAATTTGGGCATATTACAGACAAAAGCTTCTTTTGATATATACCCCCCTCAGACTACTCAATCAAGTTTTTCTAATAATAATGCCACCTTTGTTTCTGCTAACCAAAACGGTTTTTCATAGATGTCAACTATGGTGGCCTCTCATGATCTGAATATGATAGTAACCGGTATCCTAATTCGGGAGCTACAGATCATTTAACAAACAACTTCAATAACCTAACTACTAAATCTAAGTATGGAGGAGGATGCCAGATCTATGCAGCAAATGTCTTAAGTTGTTGATTCTTCATTATGGTTCTTCATCGTTTGTTTCTTCTACTTCATCTACTCGATCTCTTGTGTTAAACAATCTTCTTCATGTTCCTTCCACTACAAAAAAACTTGATCAGTGTATCTCAATTCGCTAAAGATAATAATGTGTATTTTGAACTTCACCCTCGTGTTTGTTATGTGAAGGATCGAATTACTAGCCCCATGCTTCTCCAAGGGCTACTAGCTCCATAAGGGTCTTTACCGTTTCAATGTCACTACATCTCATAAAAGTTCCACAGCGTCTGGAAACCACATAACTAATCCTCAAGTGTATAGTGCTATCTCCACTCCATCTTTCACTTCATTTGTTAATTTTGTTGATATCTGGCATGGCGTCTAGACCAAAATTTTCTTGTTCAATCTATTCTTAAGAATTCTCTGTACTTCACAGCGAATAAAAATAAAATACACTTATGTGATGTTTGTGCTTTAGGGAAAAAGCATGCTCTTCTTTTTCTAACTTCCACAATTAAATATACTCAGCCACGACAACTTATTGTGTGTGGTTTGTGGGGCCCTGCTTGCAATTTATCTTGAAATGGGTTTAGATATTACATGAGTTTTATTGATATCTACAGTAGACATACAAGATTTATTTTCTTCAATCTAAATTTGAAGTTTTTTGTGCCTTATTGACATTTAAACTTGTTATTAAAAAAATTGTTGGGTCAACTTATTTTATGTCTTCAAACTGATGAGGGTGGTGAATTCAAACCTTTTATACCATTTCTTACATTACACGGCATAGAACATCGCATTACATGTCCTCACACAACTCAACAAAATGACATTATTGAAAGAAAGCATTATCATGGATATTGGTTTAACTCTCTTTTCTCAAGCTTCTCTTCCTTTATCATTATGGGATGAAGCTTTTGCTAATGTTGTTTATCTTATTAATAGGCTTCCTACACCAGTATTAAATTGTGTTAGTCCTTTGGAGAAGCTTTTTGGCGTTAAACCTAATTATCCTTCATTAAGAACGTTTGGGTGTAAATGGTTTCCCAAGCTTATCAAGCTCATAAACTATCTCTTCAATTTATTCCCTGCACCTTTATTGGCTATAGTAACTCTTTCATTTGATGGTCATCTTCATATCTTTCGTCATGATTTATTTGATGAAATGTCTTTTCCTTTTGCCTCGTCATCTAATTCTTTAATGTCAAATACATCTAATACAGTTTATGTATCTCCTATTTCTTCCTTTATTGATTCTAATTCACATAACCATAATGATACTACTTTACCCTCCTCTCCTGAGGCTTCCCCTACCGTTGCACCTCTTAGGACTATTTCTCCTTGTTTGGACCCTCATTGGTATCGTTTAATTCCAAAAAAGAGCCACGAAACAAAAGAAAATTTGTAACTACCGAACTAATCCTATTACTAAGCAACAGTGGTAAGTACAGGGTCGAACCACAGGGAGACACAGAACTATTTCTCTCTTAAGTTAAATTTGACTGGAAAAACAATAAAAACGGGGTTTTGGGTTTTGATTAATTTTGAAAACATGCAGGAAAATAAATTGCAAGGGATAAATGTAAACAGTAATTGGTTCATTTAGTTCTCAGATCAAGTTAGGCATTCAATATAAATCCGATCATCGTTTTCAACCAATTGATTATGCATTCGAATTATGCATGCATGACTACTTGCTCAATTTGATTTATAACACCTCATGCCACTTCAATTTCAATGGAAATTAAAGTGGCATCAACTGTTTTAATCTCTAATGCATGGGATTGAAGGAACTCTTATCAAAGAGTACTTATGAGCGGAAGCAAGATCGTTCCAAATTTATTGTGACAGAAAAACCGCATTCACAAACATACAAGCTATGCATCTACTAACAAATAACGACATGCTTTTAACTAGAAAAATAACAAAGGAACGAGAGACATGCCTCTTGAAGAACTTTTCTTCTCTTGATCTCTCGCTCTCGTCAATATCAACAACTCTCGCTGTCGCTGTGATCGGTAAGTCTATCGTCCACCAAATCTCGCTGTTGCTCACCACCGAATGGTCTTCTACATGAATAGGCAGCAAGGAGGACACCACCACTCAGTAACCTCGATATTCTCAGAGTGAGAATTCAGAAGGTGTGGGTTCTGTTGGATTTGGTAGAGGGGAGGAGGAAACTACGATCGTTTACAACGACCAAGCAAGTGGGAGAGATTTTGTGTCTATTGTATAGACAGGTACTTGATCGTTTAGCAAATGGTGCACGATCGTTTAATAAAATGGGCCTGATCGTTTAGGTAAATCGCTGTCGCACGCGATCGCTTAGTAAAAAGCTACACGACTGTTTAGGTCGGCTGCGAGTGTAAACTTTCGTTTAGGACAACTTGAGCTATCGTGTGTACTCTCGTTAGCTAGACAATGAGCAGTGTATAATTCGTGAAGCGATTATCCGATCTCTTTGCAAAATGAAAACTATTTTCATTTTATCCTTCGGTTACAAAAACTGAATGTAACCTCCCACTATCACATACGGTTATGGAGAAAACCGCTAACAATTATCTTATAGTTGTTTAATTAAAAATAAATATAATCATATTATATTTATAATCTATAGTTTTAATATCACATCATATGCAATATATAAACCATAGTCATTTTCTCCTCCACAAGATATAAATCATAATTATATCCTTTTCCTCCAATTAATGTATCTCATACATCATGTCAACTATTATAGGAATGTATCAGCAAGCAACGGAAGCAATAAGGATCAATAAGCACTCTAATTCATTAATTTTGGCAGAAACTAAAGCATGCTCATACTAAAACAAGAGGGTTTCAAGTCATACCTTTGTAAAACTTCTTCAAATCTCGATTTTCAGCTGCAAACTTCTTCAAATCTTGTTGTAGACCACCTTAAGATCTTCCTCACTATTCTCTTGGAGCTTTAGATTGAGTTGTGGGACTCAAAATAAGCTTGAATGAAGGGAACTTTGAGAAGAACTCACAACAGCAACCCATTTGAAGAACACCTTCTCCAACACGAATTTTCAGCAAAAATTCTGTATTTGCATGCCTTAATTCCACTCCAATCTTCTCAATATATTGCAGGCTATCATGCAAAGAAGATGGTTGCATGAGATGCAACTCATGCTTGGAGTTATTGAAGCCAAAGAGAGTGGGTTTCATATTAGCAAGTTGAAGGTTTAATGGAAAAACCATTTTTCTATTTTGTATTGATTAAATTTCAAATTTGGATTTTAAAAATCAGTTTGATTTAAAAAAATTAAAATATTATTAATTTTACAAAATTAATTTCTTGATAAAATTAATAAATAATTATTTAAACAATTTAAATAATTCTAATTAATTTAATATCAAATATTAAATTAATTTTACACAAATCCACCTTCTTATATTTAAATCATATTTAAATATTAATTCTCATATTCCGTTTAATTCTTAAGATTAAACGTGTAATTATATCTCATATAATTACTAATTCCCTTAATTCTAATTTGAATGTTTCAAATTAACTTATCACGCTACACTAAAGCTAATCCATTTACGAGCTAGAAGGGGGACCTCGTGGACCTACAGATCATGGGCTCCAATGATCCGAGATTAATTGGCTAAACTCACTACACCAAATTAACCCCCATTTGTTAATTAATGGGTCACTCCACTAAAGCCTATAGTTGAACTCCCTTCACTGTAGATATGTTATGTCTACATGATTTAACCATAATTAGTAATCGACCCTTCACAGGTTGTTCATAATAACAGTTGGGTCAAATGTCAGTTTTACCCCTGAGATTACGTCTTGTTTCTTAAGTTCCTACTGATCTTCTAATGAACAACTGGTTTGTGATCCAGTCACTAAACCAAAACTCTCTCAGCCCAGTGAGAAGGTGGGGCCCCTTGTTCAAGACCTGGATTCAGTACTTGAGAGAACAACCTTTTTTCTATCCTTAAATTGGGTAGGCTTAAATTCCATCTTGCACCTTATGTACCCAGCTATTTATTCAGTCTTACCCCTAAAATGAAAGGCTTATTGAGCCGACGCTGTTGAGTCAACCGTCACATATGCAAATCTAAGGATAATCTCGAATAAACAGGAGTTCATAGTTAGCTCAGGATTAAGATCGAGTTACCTAGGTCATCTAAGTGAAATTGTCACTCTTATACAGTAAACAGTGTTATAAAGTAAGAGTGACTTATTTCTTAGTCAGATCTTATGCAAACTCATTGCATAGGATGCCCCCACTCCTCATGTCACAACATGTACGAATTAGGATCATTTCGTTTGTAGCACTTTACAACTCTTTGTAGCAACTACAGAGTAGACCGCATCCAATAGTGTTACCAGAATAAGGCACCCAACCTTATTTATATACTATAAATAATTTTGACTATTTACTCGAACCTGATCCACTTTTATGTCCCCACATAAAGTTCAAGTACTCATGTAATAGGCACGGGTCTTAGTTTATTGGATTTAGACTTTTATGTATACAATTTATAAAATCAATAATAAGTTTATTAACTATAGAAAATGTTTATCTTTTTACAAACTGCGAGTTTTAGGACATAAAACCCAACAACTATATCATATATAATTGACCAGTTTAATCATATCATATATGACCAAACTCCTTTTTGTCAATTTGAACACTTCAAATTGACCCAAAAACTGATTCTCAACGTGAATCTATTAAGCTACCAAGGGGACCTTATGGACCTGTGGCTTGAAGATTCAATAGTACGTGAATAGCTGACTAAACTCTTTAGCCACGTGATCCACAATCTGTTAACTGTCAGGCACTCCACTAAAGACTGACAACTGCACTCTTCTCACCACAGATATATTTCTGTGTCCATCGGATATAACCAATTAACAGTACGATAACCCTTCATAGATGCTCGTAAGTACAACTGTGCCAATTTACTGTTTTGCTTCTGTAGTTACATCTAACTCCTTAAGTACCACTGATCCCTCTAATGAACAATACAACATAGTCCAACTATGTGTGGAAACCTCTCAGGCCATGAAAAGGTGTGTGGCGCCACATCATTCAAGCCTCATAATCAGCCCTTAAGGGAGCAATCTATCTATTTACCCATTCTTCGGGGAAGGAGTGAATTCCATCTTGTGTAGCTGAGTTTCTAGCTCCTAAATTAGACGAATCCCCAAAATGGTAGGTTTGAGTCGGCAATCTGGCCACTCGCACCCATGCAAATCAAAGGACTGCCCTGTTGGGATTAGTGTCTTAATTCTCCCAAAGTCTCATTGTTTGTAATGATACACATTTTTTTATGAATAAAATAACTGTTATTTCATTCTAGCATTTACTCATATCCAATAAACAAAGCTCCATGGTTATCTTATGTAAACTTAAGCATGTACATGTGATAAACAAGTGGATCATGACTTAAGTGATAACCTAAAAAGGTCTGTAGTATAAGGATTAAGGTGGGATACCTGATCTTGGTGACACTACGGATACGACCCGCTTTGTAGAGGTTTGCAAGTATTGTAACCTATACAGATGATAGATCATGACCATTCATATGGAGATGTGCAAGTGAGGGGTGTCCGATACAAAGAGTTTGTATAAGACCGGACCACGAGATGACTAGACTCTGTATATAACGCCGTTGATACTTGAGACTTACATCTTACCTAAATGACCATAGGTGACACGACCTTAATCCCAAGTGTTTCGAGAACTCCTGTCTTTGAGGGCGGTCATTTGATTAGTATGGGTGAAAGTGGCCAGATTGCCAACTTAACATGCCTACCTTTTTGGGGAGTTGTCTGATTTGAGAGCTAGGAATCAATATCCACAAGATGGAATTCACTCCTTTCTCGAAGTAGGGATAATAGAGAGATTGCTCCCTTAAGGGCTGATTCCGGGGCTTGAACATAGTGACCACAACTTCTCTTTGGAAGAGAGGACTCAGTCATGAGTAGGACCATGACTTATGATCATTAGAGGATCAGTGGTACTTAAGGAGTTAGATGTAACTTACAAGGCATAACGGTTATTGTCCGAACTGTACTTACGAGCGATCTGTGAAGGGTTGTCGCACTGCTGATTGGTTAAGATGGACACATAATATATCTATGGTAAGGAGAGTTCAATTGTCGGTCTTTAATGGAGTGCCTGTAGTTAACAGATGGTGGATCCCGTGACTAAAGAGTTTAGTCAGTTATTCACGTACCGTTGGAGCTTCAAGCTACAGGTCCATAAGGTCCCCTTGGTAGCTCAATGAATTCAGTTGAGGATCAGCTCTTGGTGTTGATTTGAAATGTTCAAATTGACAAGAGGTAATTCGATTATATATGATATGATCGGTATGATGTATGAGATACATCTAGTAGAGGATTAATGTAAATGAGATTTACATTAAGTACCATGGAATAGAAAAATAGCTATGGTTTATATGTTTCATGAGATGAAATATTAAAACTATAGGTTATAAATATATTATGGTAAGTTAGTTATCATTTATATTTATAATAATATTAATTATTGAATAATTAACTCTTTTTCTTTAATAACCAATTGAGTGGGAGGTTATTGGTAGTTTCATGGTAACCGTGAGATAAAAGGAAAATTGTTTTCCTAATTTTAGTAAGGTTGAAAATTGTTTTCTGAGATTTTTCTCTCTCTAATTTTTTTCTCACAGAAGTTGTTAAGTAAATAGGATTTACTAAGCGACAGCTTAGATAAGGTAAATGATCGTGGAATGTTAGTAAGCGATAGACACTTAGCTAAGCGATGAGCTAAATGATTGCATAGCTTTTTCTAGATGATCGTTTAGCTTTTGCTAAACGATTGGACATCGACCTATACGATAGGTTCTGCCATCTCCCACTTTCTTGATCATTTACACGATTGTTATTTCCTCCGTCTTCTACCTTAAACCAAGTCCACATAGAGCCCACACTCTGGATTCCCATACCGAGAATACCAAGGTAGCCTTGTTGGTGGTGTCATATTCAACTCGACACTGTCGAGGTTCTGTGGAGGTCGTTCGTGTTGTTCGTGTGTTCATGACCAAGGCGATCGTTGAGTTTAAGTGTGCGGTGTTCGTGCAGTGTAGTGGTCGTGTTGGACAAGCGTTCGAGTGTTGCTGTGTTTGAGCATTCGTGATCAAGAAGTTTGGCGATGATTCTACAAATGTGTGTAGCATTTCTCCTTGATCATTTGTATTATCATGCTGTAATTTTTATATTTAATGTATTACCGTATGTTTCTGTTTATGACTGTAATTGTAAAGTTCATATATGATTATAATTTGGAATAATCTTTCCGCTGCTCATGGAAATCCTCGTATTCGATTTCCATTTGCAACCTATAGGTTTTACCCCATCAGTCTAGCCTTGAAGGTTTGCACCTTCCCATCGGCACCCCGCCTCTTGTATATCCATTTGCAACCTATAGGTTTTACCCCATCAGGTTGATCTACAAGATCCTATACTGAGTTGAAGTACATCGACTCCATCTTGAGATCCATGGCTTTGACCTATTCATTCCGGTCAACATCCTCCATTGCCTTTTGATAAGACAACGGATCCTCAGCCTCGTCATCGGCTACCATTGCCAGGATTTTAGTGAAACCCATATAGGGAACAAGTGGGTTTGCAACCCTCTCACTACGTCGAAGTTCCCTCAACTCTTGAGGTGAAACTGACCTACCAGATGAATTATCATCAACAACTCTTGCTGATGAAATAGGCCCTTCAACAACTCTTGTTGAAGTTTCAGTAGTTTCATTGGAAAGCTCACGTAACATGATCTTACTACGTGGACTATGCTCCTTAATATGATTCTCCTCTAGGAAGGTAGCGTTTGTAGACACAAACACTCTGTTTTCCGTAGGATTATAAAAGTAACCCCCTCGTGTATCTTTGGGGTAGCCTATAAAAAGGCACAACCTCGACCGTGGTTCCAATTTCTTTGGATTAGCCTTAAGCATATGTGTTGGGAAACCCTATATGCGGAAGTGACGCAAACTAGCTTTACGCCCATTCCACAACTCCAAAGGTGTTCTCGCAACACTCTTGGAAAGAACACAGTTGAGGATATGCACTGCAGCCTCCACTGTAAAAACCCAAAACGAGTACGATAAATAAGCGTAACTCATCATCGATCGAACCATGTCCAACAAGGTTCTGTTTCTCCTCTTCGCTACACAATTCTGCTGAGGTGTACCCGACGCTGAGAGTTGGGAAACGATTCCATGTTCTATCAAATAGTTCGGGAACCTCGAATCCAAAAACTCTCCACCTCAATCCGATCGAAGTGTCTTATTCCATCTATCTAATGTGTTTTCAACTTCAGCCTTGAACTCTCTGAACTAAGCATTCAAACTTACGTTGTATCAAATAAACATACCCATACCGAGAGTAATCATCAGTAAAGTGAAGGAACTCTTATCAAAGATTACCTCTGAGCGGAAGCAAGATCGTTCTAAACTCATTGTGACAGAATTACCGCATTCACAATTAAACAGACAAGTTATGCATTAACAACAAATTACGGCATGCTTTGAAACTTTAAATAACAAAGAGAGAAGATACTTACTAGTTGAAGAACCCTTCTTCACGGAAATCTCCCTCTCGTCAAACGGACTACACCTTTCGCTCTATCTAAAATCGTCCAAGCTATCATCCACCAAATCACAGTTGTCTACCCACGAATGGACTCGTCATGAACTCGACAGCAAGGAAGACACCACCACTTGGAACCCTCGGTATTCTCGGAGTGAGAATCTAGGAGGTGTGGGCTCTGTTGGATTTGGTAGAGGGAAGGAGGAAGAGACGATCGTTTACCACGACCAAGCAAGTGGGAGATATCGGGTGTCTATCGTATAGACGATGCTTGATCGTTTAGGTAGAGGTACATGATCGTGTAGTAAAAGAGGCGAGATCATATAAACGATCGTTTAGTAAACGCTCAGGCATGCGATCGCGTAGGAAAAAGCTAGACAATCGTTTAGTAAAACCTATGCGATCGTTTAGTAAAATGCGTGCGTGTAAACAATCGTTTAGAAACTTTGAGCTGTTGTGTATGCTCTCGATTTACTATGCGATAGGCAGTATACACAATTCGATGCGCGAATGTCTGATCCTCTTACAAAATGAAAACAATTTTCATTTTATCATTCAGTTACGAAAACTGAATGCAACTTTCCACTAACTCATTCGGTTACGGAGAAAAAGCCAGCACAATTATTCCATAATTGTTAAAGTAAAAAATAAATATAATCTTATTATATTTATAGCCTATGGTATAATATTACATCATTTGCAACATATGAGCCATAGTTCTTTCCTTCTCCACTAGGTATAAATCATATTTATATCATTTTCCTCCAATTAATGTATCTCATACATCATGTCAACTATATCATATATAATTCACCCGTTCAATCATATCATATAGAATCGAACTCCCTCTTGTTAATTTGAACACTTTAAACTGACCCAAAAACTGATTCTCAACTTGAATCCATTGAGCTACCAAGGGGACCTTATGGACCTATGGCTCGAAGCTCTAACGATAAGTGAATAGCTGACTAAACTCTTTAGCCACAAGATCCACCATTCGTTAACTGCCAGACATTCCACTAAAGACCGAAAACTGAACTCTTCTCACCACAGATATATTTCTGTGTCCATCAGATATTCCCAATCAACAGTACGATAACCCTTCACAGATGCTCGTAAGTACAGCTGGGCCAATTTATCGTTTTGCCCCTATAGTTACATCTAACTTCTTAAGTACCATTGATCCCTCTAATGAACAATACAACATAGTCCTATTATGTGTGGACACTTTTCGAGCCATGAGAAGGTGTGTGGTGCCACATCGTTCAAGCCCCGGAATCAACCCTTAAGGGAGCAATCTATCTACTTACCCTTGCTTCGGGGAAGGAGTGAATTCCATCTTTTGTAGCTGAGTTCCCAGCTCCCAAATCAGACGAAATTCCCAAAATGGTAGGTTTGAGTCGGACGATCTGGCCACTCGCACCCATGCAAATCAAAGGACTGCCCTCAAAGGCAGGTGTTCTAACTCACTCAAGATTGAGGTCATGCTACCTATGGTCATCCTAGTGAAGTGAAGTCTCTGTTCATGAACAAATGTTATATAAAACGAAA
>NC_052349.1:60762697-60792339 GCF_009727055.1 Benincasa hispida
CTAATAATTTCCAGGTTAAACAAATCCCAGTTTCCATGCAAATCAATAACAAGCGGAATCCAAGAATTTTCATCCATAAAATCTAGAAAAACACATTTTTCGATCATGCAATTTTTTCAAACTTTGCATATATATAATATATATATAATAGGCTATATGTATAATTCAAACATATGAAATCATAAAACCCTTTCACAGTCCTTCTTGTATTTCCTCAGAATTCACCCCTCTAGAACAATACCCTTGATTGATTCCTTGAAATCCACTTTTTCATAAAATCCCAATCGTCCAAAGTTCCTCATTAATTTATTCAGTCTTAAAAATAACCTTAAAGTAACAATCAGCTTACTTCTCTTCAAATACCATAAAGCTTAACTTCCAACACACAGCTATTAAGTATTGTAGGTGTGGGGCATGTGGTTGCAGTTGGCGTTGTTGCATACAGATGGGCGGCTGCTAGGCATCAGGCTGCATAAGATGTGACCACGACGCTGGGCATGGCACGTGCTAGGCGATTGGTGCGCGCGGGGGTTGGCGATTGTGAGATATGCAAGTGTGTAGAGAGCGGCTCAATCGTGTGGGTCATGTGTTGAAGGATGTTGCGCCGCGCTTGGCATGGAGCATTCATGGTGCATTTGGCACTGGGGGGGCGTCCATGGGCGCGCCTAGCGACAGAAGTGGGGTGTGCCACGTATGCGCTGGGGGACATCTGGTCAGACTGTGCTGGGGTGTCTTATTGATCCAACTGGCTTTCCAACACAGATTCCTCCTCTTCTCAACTCCAATTTATAGCAACTTGAGAGTCACTAATACCACTATCTTCCGAACCCCAATCTAACATTAATTCACGTTATTTGCCGAAAGTGATGTGAGAACCAACATCCCAGTATGTCCTATTTATCGGCAATCTAAATGCCCAGTCTTGACACCCCCCTCCTGATGTCCGGTTCTTTGATCCTTTTGTTGCCAAACGCTTCACCTTTGAATTCAGCCCTGAGTGTTCGCATCTCTGCTTGGCCAACGCAAAACCTTCACTCAGGGTCTCATTGGTTAGAATTGCCGATAATACACCTTATGTTGCATAGGACCCAACAATCTCGGTTTCTCAGTTAAATAGGCCTATGCCACTGGCGTATCCATCGATTTTAGAGCTTAAATATTGTCGTTGCAAGTTCTTGGTATTCTCCAAATCCAATCTGCTCTTGTCAGATGGTCTTTAAGAACCACCATCCTTGAGCTGTTGACCTGATGCCTGTGTTATGCTGCATCTTGGCATTGACGTAATGCGATCGATCCGGACTTGCTTAGGCTTACTCCTATCGATTGGCCAATCATCGACTAATGCTCGCAGTGTACTGCATCCTTCGCCTTACATAAATGCTGAAAACCAATTTCTCCATTCTTACCTTTAGTGTCAGTTAAACGTATACTTAACCTGATTGCTATCCTTTGCACTATCATTCGTTACGGGAGGAAAAACCAGCACAATTATCTGGTACTATCTGTCCTTTAAAGATGAGAAATTTAGATGCAAATACCCTCTTTGAATGCCTATAACGTCTCTCATTCTTATGCTCATTTGGTCTAATATTACAGTCAATATTGCAAATATGAGCCATAGTTCCTTTATCTCCTCCACTAGGTATACAGAGTCAGTAGTTGTCATTATAATTTCCCTCCTCAATTAATGTTAGTCTATGACATCATAGAACAATCTCTCATGTCACTATATCATATATTTCACAGGCGTTCACTCATATCAATTGAATCGAAACCCCGTCCTTGTTAATATTTGAGCACTTTAAATGGACCCAAAAATGATTCTAACTTGAATCCATTGAGGCCTACCATAGAGGGACACTATATGGATCATTTGGCTCTGACTGCAACTCTACACGATAAAGATGGTGCATGTACTGGACCCTATAAAGCTCTTAGCCACAATGGGAACTCCACTCATTTTCAGTATCACACTAGCAGACAGTGAACTTCCACTAAGATGCGAACACTAGCTGACCCTCTTCTACCCCTAGACTTGTGATATTCTTGTGGTTTCCATCATGAATACTCTCCAAACACCACAGGTACTGATTACCCTTCACATCGAATGCCTCGTAGTACAGCTGTGGTGCCAATTTATCGTTTGCCCACTATCAGTTAACATACTAATTCTTAAGTACATTGGCATCCCTCTAATGAAATGAATACAGTGTCCTATTAATAGTGTGGAACTTTTTCGAGCCAATGAGAAGGTGCTGTGTGCACATCGTTTCAAGCCCCGGAAGTTACCCTTAAGGGACGATCTATCTACTTACCCGTTGCTTCGGGGAGGAGTGAATTCCATCTTTTGTAGCTGAGTTCCCAGTCCCAAATCAGGACGAATCCCCAAAATGGTAGGTTTAACGCGACGATCTTGGCCACTCGCACCCATAGCAATCAAAGGACTGCCCTCAATAGCAGTATGTTCCTCTCACTCAAGGATTTCGAGGTAATTGTCTACCCTATATCGGTCGATTTCCTCGTGAATGAAGTTCTGTCATGATATCAATATGTATATAATACAGAGACTATGAAGTGACTTCTCTACTTGAGGCTTCTCCTGATGCGGGTTTACGATTCGCTGTCGAATATGTCACCAATGACCAAAATATAAACGACATACATTCAACACATTACAGTTATGCTAATAATCTAATTATCAGGATTGCTACCAACTACAGTAAACATCATGGAAAGGGTTCATACCAGATGAATGCATACTGTCCCGAACGTCTGAATCCTTAGCAGCGGAAAGAACTCTCACGATCTAACCAGCACCCGACAAGGTATGTTGACTGCAACAGCGCGATCAGAATGTACAACAATCAATCTAACCAGAGATGACACCACCACAAGAGAAACCTAGGTATCCTCGGTGTAAAAAACCCAAGAGTAGGCTTTTAGTGGAATTTTGGTAGAGGACAGAGGAGAATGTGTCTTGATAGATGATAAGCAAGTGGGAGATGAAACTTTGCTATTCGTATCTAGCGGACAATCGCTTCATCATCTATAGTATAGCGCACCACGACTATGTAGGATAAATTGAATGATCGTTTAGGAAAAAGTATACGATCTTTAGAGAACACGTGAGGCAGGACGGATCGTTAGACAAACGAGCTTCTATCGTATAGGCTCTCTCGATCGCTTTCACGGTTCTTTTTGGCGCGCGATAATATGAATGAGAATGATTAATGAATTGATCTCCATTGTTTAATCCGCGGTTAAAACCATGCAACCCACTTCCACGTCGATGTGGATAAATGTTAATTATATAATAATCAATTAAATTTAATATAATATTATATATTTATATCTAATGTTGATATGTTACTTATTTTTTCTACTTGATTAATTTTTTACTTCTTTCTTGTAATCTTATTGTATTCATATATTCATAGTCCAATTATATCATATATATAAATCGATACTATATTCCTCTTGTCAATTTGAACATTTTCAAATTTAACCCAAAACTGTTCTTGACTTATCAGAGCTACCCTGGGACCTTAATGGATCTGTGGCTCGAAGCTCCAACAGTAACAGTGAATAGCTGACTAAACTCTTTAGCCACAGATCCACCATCGTTAACTGTCAGGCATTCCACTAAAGACCAAACAACTGAACTCTTTCTTACCACAGATATATTTTTTGTGTTCATCGGATATAACCAATCATAAGTACGATGACCCTTCACAGATGCTCGTAAGTACAACTGGGTCAAATTACTATTTTGCCCCTATAGTTACATCTCACTCTTAAGTTATCACTGATTCCTCTAATGAACAATACAACATAGTCCAATATGTGCGAACACTCTCGGACCAAAGAAGGTGTGTGGCGCCCACATCGTTCAAGCCCCAGAATCAACCCTTAAGGGAATGCTATCTTATCTACTTACCCCTACCTCGGGGAAAGAGTGAATTCCATCTTGTGTAGCTGAGTTCCCAGCTCCCAAATCAGACGAATCCCCAAAATGGTAGGTTTGAATCGGCGACTTGGCCACTCGCACCCATACAAATCAAAGGACTGCCCTCAATGGCAGGAGTTCTCAACTCACTTAGGATTGAGGTCATGTTACCCATAGTCATCCTAGTGAAGTGAAGTTTCTATCATGAACGGTGTTATATAACAAGACGTTAACACTTCGTGGTCCGGTCTTATACAAACTCTTTGTATAGGACGCCTCTGCTCGCATGTCCCCAACACGAATGATCAGGATCAAGCCATCTGTGATAAGCCATAACACTTGTAACCATTCCACAAAGCGGGCCACATCTGTAGCGTTACCAGGATAAGGTTTCCTTCCTATATCCATATACTACAGACCATTTTGGTTATCACTCAAGTCATGATCCACTTGTATGTCACCACATACATGCTTGAGTCACATACAGATAACAATGGATTTTATGTTTATTGGTTTGTGGTAAAGCAAATAAAATAAGTAACTGAGCAAAAATATAAGATGTGAAGTAAATATGATATATTAACAACACAAGCGTTCGTACATACTGTTTACAAACTACAGGACATGAGACTTTAGGGCATCAACCCCAACACTTACTACGTAGACCGTGCTCCCTAGTATGATCCTCCTCCAGGAATGTAGCATTCGTAGACACGAACATTTTGTTTTCCGTCGGATCATAAAAGTAACCTCTTCGTGTACCTTTGGGGTAGCCTATAAAGAGGCACAACCTCGACCATGGTTCTAATTTCTTTGGATTAGCCTCAAGCATATGTGTTGGGCAACCCCATACACGGAAGTGACGTAAACTAGCTTTACACCCGTTCCACAACTCCAAAGGTGTTCTCACAACACTTTTGAATGGAACACAATTGAGTATATATACTGCAGTCTCCATTGCAAAACCCCAAAATGAGTCTGGTAAGGAAGGGTAACTCATCATCGATCGAACCATGTCCAACAAGATTCTGTTTCTCCTCTCTGTTACACTATTCTGCTGAGGTGTACCCGACGCTCAGAGTTGGGAAACAATTCCATGTTCTGTCATATAGTTTTGGAACTCAGAATCCAAAAACTCTCCACCCCGATTCGATCAAAGTGTTCTAATCCGTCTATCCAATGCATTTTGAACTTCAGCCTTGAACTCTCTGAATTTTTCAAAGGATTCAGACTTTCGTTGCATCAAATAAACATACCCATACCTAGAGTAATCATCAGTAAAAGTGATGAAATACTCATAGCCTCCCCTGGCTCGCACATTCATCAGACCATAGAAGTCAGAGTGCACTAACTTTAGAGGCTCTTTGGCTCGATAACCTTTTCCAGTAAAAGGTCTTTTAATCACCTTACCCTCAAGGCAAGATTCACACATCGGTAAAGAATTTTCTTCTACTCACTTAGAAGTTCATTCTTCACCAACCTCTCAATCATATTGAGATTGATGTGTCCTAATTGAAGATGTCAAAATTGGGCATTTTCTTTTGGAGAAACTTGTTAACATTTATTTTGAGTTACGACAGTTTTAAATATCTCTATGTTATGGAGGGAACTCGTTGCTAATGGCTTTAGCACATATAAGTTATTTTCCAGATATGTTGTAAAGATCTCAACTCCATCTTTATGAATAAACACTTTATTCAAATTAAATTCAAGAGTATATTTACACTGTAATAAGTACTTTACAGAAATTAAGTTCGTTTTCAACTCAGAAACTACAAATACATCATGTAAAACAAGAATTTTCTTATGTAATGTCAATTGGATCCCTCCCGCTACCACAACTAAGACGACATACCAGATGCCTACTTGCATCGTCATCTCACTATCCTTCAGCTGCCGCCAGGATCTAATCCCTTGAAAAGAAAAACAAATATGATTAATGGCACCCGAGTCAATAACCCAGGCAGAATCATCATTCTCCACTAAACAAGTTTCTAATACCAGTAAATCATATTTACCTTGTTTTTCCTTGGCCTTAGCTTTAGCCTTGTGCTTCTCTTTGATCCAGCAAGGACAATTCCTCTTCCAGTGCCCATCCTGGTTACAATGGAAACACTTTTCTTTGTCTCTGGGCGCTAGTTGCCTTCCTCGCTGGGCGACAGGCGGTGGGTTAGCCGACGCCTTCCCTTTCCCCTTACCACCCTTTTTCTTCTTTCACTTATAGTGTTAGAAGTAGAAGGTGCAGATTTAGTCCCTAAGGTTGAACCTCGATGAAACTTCTTTGAAGAAGAGGCAACATTTGCCTCACCAACCCTCTTCTCTTTACTTTTCAGTAAGGATTCGAATGTTTGCAACTCGTTGAGGAGAGTTATAAGGGTATAGTCCACTTTGTTAAGAATTGCATTGCTAATAAAGTGTAGAAAGCTATCCGGCAATGAATGCAGGATTATGCTAACCTAGCTGCCCTCATCGATCCTAGACCCATTCATCTTTGCCACATTGAAGTGGACCATCATGTTAAGCACGTGTTCATAAACAGAGGCGCCTTTCTCCATTTTGGAGTTGAAGATGCATTTAAGAGTCTCATGCTTGAGTTGTCCAGACGGTTGTCCGAACATCCCCTGCAGGAACTCCATGATTTCACATGCTAAAACCATGAGCTCATGCTCTTGGCCAAAACATCGTTAAGACTGGCCAAGATATAGGCTCGAGCCTTCTCATTCGCCTGTGTTCAATGCTCGTAGGACTCCCAAACATTTCGAGCGGCGTTAGGAGGTGGAATAGAAGGACACTCCTCTGTAAAGACGAACATGAGATCATCGATGATCAAAATTGTTGTGATCGTGTGTTTCCAACCAGCGTAATTCTCGTCAATCAGCTTATTAGTGCTAAGTTGAGCTAAAGTGGTGGTGGCTATTATTACGTTGCTGAAAACAGAACAAACTTAATAAGTCTATGTTTTAACCACATTTTTTAAGGAAATCGTGCATGAGGATTTCCATGAGCAGTGGAAGGATTATTCCAAATTTCAATTGTATTTGAACAACAACAATTAGAATCAGGAAATGGAAACATACGGTCATGCATAAATCGAAATTACAACATGCTTTTCTAAAGATCAAGGGATAGAATTCTACATACCTTTGAATACTCATCTTCAACACCCTTGATCACGAACGCTCGAACAGACTCTAAGATTGCAACACATGAATGCTCGTCCACCACGACCGCAACACAACATGATCAACAAAGAACTTAAACACCACGATCTCAAAGACCACTAACACAGTGGACTCCACTTGAACACCATGAACGACCTCTAAATAACCTCGACTAGCGTTAAATTGAGTATGACACCACCATAATGGCTTCCTTGGTATTCTTGGTGTGAGAATCCAGAAGTGTGGGCTCTGTGTGGACTTGGTTAAAGGATGAGACCGAAGAAGAATAATCGTGTAGACGATTGAGCAAGTGGGAGATGACAGTGTCTATCGTATAGACGATGCCCAATCGTTTAACAAACGCTATGCGATTGTTTAACTGAAGTTGCACGATCGTTTAGCTCATCGGCCAGCTAAGTGTCTATCGTGTAGAAACACTCCACAATCGTCTAGTCTCTCCAAGCTATTGTTTAGTAAATCTTATTTACTTGACAACCGTTCCGTGAGTAATTTTCGAGAATGAAATTCTCAATTCAACAACCACTAAATTTAGGAAAAAAATTTTCCTTTTATCTCACGGTTATCATAAAACTACCAATAACCTCCCACTCAATTGGTTATTAGAGAAAAAGAGATAATTACCCAATAATTAATATTATTATAAATATATATGATAACCAACTTACCATACTATATTTATAACCTATAGTTTTAATATTTTATCTCATGAAACATATAAACTATAGCTCTTTTTCTATTCCATGGTCCTTAGTGTAAATCTCATTTATATTAATCCTCTACTATATGTATCTCATACATCACACTGATCATATCATATATAATCGAATTGCCTCTTTTCAATTTGAAAATTTTAAATCAACACCAAGAACTGGTCCTGAACTTGAATCCATTGAGCTACCAAGGGGACCTTATGGACCTGTAGCTTGAAGCTCCAATGGTACGTGAATAATTAACTAAACTCTTTAGTCACGGGATCCACCATCCGTTAACTGCCAGACACTCCACTAAAAACCGACAGCTGAACTCTCTTTACTACAAATATTTTATGTATCCATCTTAACCAATCAATATTGTGACAACCCTTCACAGATCGCTCGTAAGTTCAGCTCGGCCAATCATCGTTATGCCCCTGTAGTTACATCTAACTCCTTAAGTACCACTGATTCCTCTAATGAACATAAGTCATAGTCCTACTATGACTAAGTCCTCTCTTCCAAAGAGAAGTTGTGGCCACTATGTTAAAGCCCCAGAATCAATCTTTAAGAGAGCAATCTATCTACTTACTCATGCTTTGGGGAAGGAGTGAATTCCATCTTGTGTAACTGTGTTCCCAGCTCCCAAATCAGACAAGTCCCCAAAAAGGTAGGAATGTTAAGTTCCATCTGGCCACTTTCACCCATACTAATCAAAAGATCACCCTCAAAAGCAGGAGCTTCCAAAACTCTCAGATCGAGGTCATGTCATCTATGGTCGTCTAGGTGAGATGTAAGTCTCCAGTATCAACGACGTTATATACAGAGACAAATCATCTCGTGGTCCGGTCATATACAAACTCTTTGTATAGGACACCCTCGCTCATATGTCTCCACATGAATGGTCAGGATCTACCATCTATAGTAGTTCACAACACTTGCAAACCTCTATAAAGGGGGTTGTATCCATAGTGTCACCAGGATCAGGAATCCCTCATTATTCCTTATACTACAGACCTATTTAGGTTATCACTTAAGACCTGATCCACTTGTATATCTCATATACATGCTTAAGTTTACATACAATAACCATGGAGCTTTGTTTATTGGATATGAGTAAATGCCAAAATGAAGTAACTCTTATTTTATTCATAAACAATGTGTATAAATTACAAACAACGAGACTTAAATACCCAAAACAACTCTTAGACCATTCAGCTACTGATTTTAATCTAAGTCAGTTTAATTTCCCCAAAACAACTCTTGTCTTTGAAATTAAACAAGTTTAAGTAGTCACATTAAACTCTTTAATGGACTATCCTCAAATTTGCATGCATACATCAAATCTATCTAATTCACCTTTCCAGGTACGTTCCTAGGTAGGGGTGTTCCGTTTTCATCACCTTAAATACCCCAGCCTAGACAGAACCTGCCTTAGACAAAAGGTCACTTGTAGATAGATTTGTTACACTTTAACCTTTTATTAGTCAATTTAGTCTTATTAAACTGATTAAAAGATTAAAGCCTGAGGTTGCTAATCATATTAAAATCGTGATCTTAGGTCTATCTCCACCAAGTTTTAAAACACTTTTAAAACCATGATTCAAACCTAAGTCCACATGCATGTCTTTCTTATAGATTTTAGTTATAATTTCCTTATAACCTTTATAGAAGAAACAACTAAAAGCATACACATTGCCACACAATTAGGTATTTATAACACTTTTAAATTTAGCCTATGTGTCATGCTTCATGCAATGTCCGTTCATTACTATACATAACTTTTATATACATGTAATGGACCAAGCAAACATGCTTCCATATACCCTTATACTATAACACTTATAATATAAAGATAATGCATGTCTATACTTTATGCATGCATAAAGATAACTCTTATATTATATGATGCATGAGTATGCTCTTATGTAATTTAAATCATGCTTCTCTAAATCATAATACTTATAATAAAGAGATGATGCATGACCAATGCATAACCTAAGGTGGGATTTCTTCTATATGGCATACCATATGACATATAAATAAACATACATCCTTTTGTACATTCACAAAGATTAATGGATCGGGATGAACCGCCTCAAAACCGAAAATTAAAAATCTATCTACTATATATTCGATCGAGCAAACCGATTCATAGGCGAACTGAGTCTTAAACCACTGGGCGAAGCTCCCGTTGTTTAAAAAACGCAACTGGGTATACACGATCATTTAGCAACGATTGAGTACCATTTATAATGCGGTGAAGCATGAGGTACCCAATCGTTTAGTGCACAAGACAATAACCCGCGAGTCTAAACTATCATTTAGACGACGACATTGCTATGAAGCATGGTTGTTTAGACGATTATATAACAAGCGATTAAGTAAACTTTTTACTCTGCGATCGTGTAGTCAGGAACAAAGTGATGAAGCTTGCTAAGCTACACGATCGTCTAGTGCACGCGCGTCAACCTGCTCTCTTGTATCCGATACTCTACGATCGTTTGCCCCATTGTTTACACGACCCGACCAATACTTGGTCATCTTCATCCTCGAAGAACAGCAACTCCTTGCCTTGAAGCTTCTTCATGAACGACTCAGAGACTAAAACAATTTGAAATTACAGACTCAATAGAAAGTTAATAAGCCCAAAAACGTAAGGGCCCTTACAATTAACTTCAAATGTAAAATAATTTAAATAACCAGAGGTTTCATCCTAGAAAACTCCATTAATCCACATCAACAAACACATGTTTAACGCTTAAACAGAATGTAGACATGCTTTACCCACCGAGAAAGTAAATGTTATTCTTTGCATCAATGAATTTGGAATATCAGAACCAGACTTTGATACCAATTGAAGGAACTCTTATCAAAGAGTACATCTGAGTGGAAGCAAGATCGTTCCAAACTCATTGTGACAGAATTACCACATTCACAATTAAACAGACAAGTTATGCATTAACAAATTACGGCATGCTTTAAAACTTTAAACAACAAAGAGAGAAGATACTTACCAGTTAAAGAACCCTTTTTCACGGAAATCTCCCTCTCGTCAAACGGACTGCACCTCTCGCTCTAGCTGAGATCGTCCAAGCTATCGTCCACCAAATCACAGTTGTCTACCCACGAACGGACTCGTCACGAACTCAACAGCAAGGAAGACACCACCACGCGGAACTCTTGGTATTCTCAGAGTGAGAATCTAGGAGGTATGAGCTCTGTTGGATTTGGTAGAGGGAAGGAGGAAGAGACGATCGTTTACCACGACCAAGTAAGTGAGACATATCGGGTGTCTATCGTATAGACGATGCTTGATCATTTAGGTAGAGGTACAAGATCGTGTAGTAAAAGGGGCGAGATCGTATAGACGATCGTTTAGTAAACGCGCAGGCATGCGATCGCGTAGGAAAAAGCTAGATAATCGTTTAGTAAAACCTATGCAATCGTTTAGTAAAAAGCGCGCGTGTATACGATTGTTTAGAAACTTTGAGCTGTCGTGTATGCTCACGGTTTGCTATGCGATAGGCAATATACACAATTCGGTGAGCGAATTTCTGATCCTCTTACAAAATGAAAACAATTTTCATTTTATCCTTCAATTACGAAAAATGAATACAACCTCCCACTAACTCATTCGGTTACAGAGAAAAAGCCGACACAATTATCCCATAATTGTTAAATTAAAAAATAAATATAATCTTATTATATTTATAATCTATGGTTTAATATTACATCGTATACAACATATGAACCATAGTTCTTTTCTCCTCCACTAGATATAAATCATATTTATATCATCTTCCTTCAATTAATGTATCTCATACATCATGTCAATTATATCATATATAATTGACCCGTTCAATCATATCATATATAATCGAACTCCCTCTTGTCAATTTGAACACTTCAAACTGACCCAAAAACTGATTCTTAACTTGAATCCATTAAGATACTAAGGGGACCTTATGGATCTATGACTCGAAGCTCCAATGATACGTGAAAAGTTGACTAAACTCTTTAGCCACGAGATCCACCATCCGTTAACTTCTAGGCATTCCACTAAAGACCGACAGCTGAACTCTTCTCACCACAGATATATTTCTGTGTCCATCGAATATAACCAATCAACAATACGATAACCTTTCATAGATGCTCGTAAGTACAGCTAGGCCAATTTATCGTTTTGCCTCTGTAATTACATCTAACTTCTTAAGTACCATCGATCCCTCTAATGAACAATACAACATAGTCCTACTATATATGGGCACCTTTCGGGCCATGAGAAGGTGTGTGGCACCACATCGTTCAAGCTCCAGATTAAGGGAGCAATCTATCTACTTACCCCTGCTTAGGGGAATGAGTGAATTCTATCTTGTGTAGCTGAGTTCCCAGCTCCCAAATTAGACGAATCCCTGATAGCTTGTAGAAATACAAGCTATTGTAGCCTTTTACTTAAGGGCTAATAAGAAGAATATGCATCAATAATACCAAGAATTCATGTGAAAAAGTGAGCTTATGTCGACCAGCATCAGAAATCCTCACTAACCTTATATCATGCGTTATTATGCATCAAAGCGTCTATTTTTGCAGCCATTGCAAGGATTGACCGCATGCGTCGACCTCAGTCCGCCACAAGAATAATTGCATGCAAAGGTTCATAAAGACTAGTTCGTCGCCTAGAATGTTGCGTCCACAGAGTGATAATCGTAATGGAAAATTGATCCCCAAGTGGGTAGAATGTGTTGACACTTCAGGAGAAACAAGCTTAAACGCATACCTTGGGAGTATCAATAAGATAAGGTGATGTTTACATTGCCCATACCATGACATAGGTAGTAGTGAGTTAGAACGTAATCATCATGCTGTCATTGTTTAAGCTGTATAAATAGCACCTTGTATCTTCACTTCAAAACATTCGAGCTTCTGCCCTAAGGTAGATCCTTGTGATCACAGATGAGAGCATGAGCAAGATTTTTTTTTAAGATTCTTCACCTCCATAGCCCATTTCGAGTGACGACCAGGGTTACGTCGGAGATACAGCTCGAGAGAGACTTCTCCACCATCCATCCATGGTGCCACCAGCAGCCTTGACGCATTTCGGATGAAAAGAAAGAGATTGTTTTCATCTAGCCTTCCATTTCTCCTCTTATCTCTGTATTGTATTACATTTTGGCTTAAGACATTAATACAGTTTGTAATCAATGCATATCTTAGTTCTTTCAACACCATCTTCATCATCTTCTTCTTATTTATCATCATCTACATTCATCATTTAGTTAAGTATCGAAGATAGTCGCATACTCAATCGTGTATCCTAGAGATAGAATGCATGTAGCAACCCACCGAGAGGTGTACGTTGCACGAGTATAGTGAGCTAATCCTCTTCGTTTGGTGTGAGGCTGAAGCAATACTTGTCTATGAGCTATTGCAATGCTTGTCTATGAGCTGATTAGTCACAACTAACTACCTAAGAAGGTAAGTAATGGAACATACTAAAGTGAAGTAAGCTTTGTTCCTAGAGATAGGCACGATCTTATGCGCGACGTAACCATGCATTATAGAGATATAGGCATGCGGCTGGCCACCGAGAGGTGTGCGATGCGTTAGTGTGGCGAGCTAGGATTACTCGAGCGACCTGACATAATGAACATTATTATGTCTTAACAGTTTATGCATCTCTACCAATTCTCATAGTTAAACTTCCATTGCTCAATCTGTTTAGTTAGTGCATAGTCCTTTAACTTCTGTCTTTTAACTTTTGTTCATATCCTCAAACACATCACTTCACAAACATTATTGAGTTACAAGTCCCTGTGTTCGACCTCGGATCATCCTGAGAAAATTGCGTTCTTGTTATACTTGGCGAGAAAGTAAGAAAACTTGTGATAGGAACGCAAGGTTATTCCATACGAGCTTAACGCATATTTCATATTTTCTAGTGCAACGCATGACCTCCGACACATGGAGATTAACGCATAACATAAGACAAGCATATTTTCCTCTCCTCCCTTTCCAACCAACAAGTTTTTGGTGCCGTTGCTGGGACTTGGCAACTAATAATTTGTTAAGCTTTGTGTTTTCGCGGGCACCCCTTTTAATCTTGGGCGTATTGTAGCTTGTGCGACCAAGTTGCAAACGATATTTGAGTGAAGGTGATGCGCCAAAAATCAATATTGAACCCAAGATAGAAAGGCTATCTGTCGCACAAGCTGGAAGCAGTCTTAGGAGCATGTCAACCAATATATGGCCAACAAATGCTGGAAGCTCCGATGGTTAGGACAACGAGTTCCTTGACCTAAGCATTCGAGTCAATCTCTTGCATGAAAGACTCCTTGCGGTGGTTTCACTCCAATTTCTCTAGGGATGTCTTCTACTCTATCTTTACTTTGCTTTCCTAGTTAGCTTTAAGTTTATTTATTTGATTGTTGCCATTTTGGATTTGCGGCTACTTTTTTGGATGTGATATGCGTTCACTCCGTGTGGGTGCATTAATAATTTACTCTTGGTGCGTTGTTTCGAAAGAAGTATCCTCCCAATCTTTCAACGCATGGCTATTTCCTCCGCATAAGTTCTAAGTATTAACGCAATTGATACTCTGCTTATATGTCTCTTTTCTTGTTATCTTTTATGCGTTATCCTTCTGAAATTCTCTTTTGACCGCTTGCTTTCTTTTGCGTTGAAAGATTATCATCCATGATGACACTTATAATTCACTATATCCACTAACTAACGCTGCATAGCTCACCTCACCTTAGCAACTCCTTCATGGTTTGACAGTCGTAAGTTTTATTATGTGCAAACCTCTGCTCAAACATCTTTTACCGCATTCCTAAACAAGTTTGTTTTTAGCTTTTTGGCAAGGACCCTGCCAATCTCTAAATTTGGGGGTGGCAGTGGTTCGGGCAATTGCATCCATCACATTGCGGTAATTAAATTAAAAAAATAAGAAGAAAAGTTCATAATAAAAGCTCCACTGTCAGCGCAAGAGAAAGACCCAAGCTGATAAGAGTTATAGTTGTGAAAGGCACTTACCCGATCATCTAGTGTACGCACGTCAACATGCTGTCGAATATCCCATACTCAACAATAGCTTACCCCATCATTTACATGATCTGACCAACATTTGGTCGTCTTCATCCTCGAAGTACAGCACCTCCTTGCCTTGAAGCCTCATCACGAGCAACTCACAGAGACTTAAACACTTTGAATTACAGACTCGATAGCAAGTTAATACGCACAAAAACACAGGGGCCCTTACAATTAACTTTGAATGTAAAAGAATTAAATAACCAGAGGCATCATCCCAGAAAACTCCATTAATCCACATCCACAAAACTATTTAACATTTAAACAAAGTGCAGACATGCTTTACCCACTGTGAATGTAAACGCTATTCTATACAATAATGGATTTGGAATATCAGAACTTGGCTTTGATACCAATTGAAGGAACTCTTATCAAAGAGTACCAATGAGCAAAAGCAAGATTGTTCTAAATTCATTGTGACACAAAAACCGCATTCACAAACATACAACAAATTATGCATCTACTAACAAATTACGACAAGTTTTTAACTAGAAAAATAACAAAGGAACGAGAGACATACCTCTTGAAGAACTCTTCTTCTCTTGATCTCTCGCTCTCGTCAATATCAGCAACTCTTGCTGTCATTGTGATCGCCAAGTCTATCTTCCACCAAATCTCGCTGTCCCTCACCTACAAATGGTCTTCTACACAAACAAGCAGCAAGGAGAACACCACCACTCAGTAACTTCGGTATTCTCGGAGTGAGAATCCAGGAGGTGTGAGCTCTGTTGGATTTAGTAGAGGGGAGGAGGAAACTACGATCGTTTACAACGACCAAACAAGTGGGAGAGATTTTGTGTTATCGTATAGATAGGTGCTTGATCGTTTAGTAAATGATGCACGATCATTTAATAAAACAGGCATGATCATTTAGACGATCGTTTAGGTAAATCGCTCTCGCACGCAATCGCTTATTAAAAAGCTACACGACTGTTTAGGTTAGCTGTGAGTGTACATGATCGTTTAGGACAACTTGAGCTATCGTGTATACCCTCGTTAGCTAGACGATGGGCAGTGTACAATTCGTGAAGCGATTATCCGATCTCTTTACAAAATGAAAACGATTTTCATTTTATTCTTCAGTTACAAAAATTGAATGTAACCTCCCATTATCACATACGGTTATGGAGAAAACCACTAAAAATTATCTTATAATTATTTAATTAAAAATAAATATAATCATATTATATTTATAACCTATAGTTTTAATATCACATCATATGTAACATATAAACCATAGTCATTTTCTCCTCCACTAGATATAAATCATATTTATATTCTTTTCCTCTAATTAATGTATCTCATACACCATGTCAACTATATCATATATAATCAACTAGTTTAATCATATCACATATAATCAAACTCCCTTTTGTCAATTTGAACACTTCAAACTGACCTAAAAACTGATTCTCAACTTGAATCCATTGAGCTACCAAGGGGACTTTATGGACATGTGGCTTGAAGCTCCAACGGTACGTGAATAGCTAACTAAACTCTTTAGCCACGATTCTCGTAAGTACAGTTGGGCCAATTTACCATTTTGCCCCTGTAGTTACATCTAACTCCTTACGTACCACTGATCCCTCTAATGAATAATACAACATAGTCTTGCTATTTGTGGACACCTCTCAGACCATGAGAAGATGTGTGGTGCCACATCATTCAAGCCTCGGAATCAGCCCTTAAGGGATCTATCTATCTACTTGCCCCTACTTCGGGGAAGGAGTGAATTCCATCTTGTGTAGCTGAGTTCCCAACTCTCAAATTAGAAAGTGGTAGGTTTGAGTCGGCGATCTGGCCACTCGCACCCATGCAAATCAAAGGACTGCCCTCAAAGGCAGGAGTTCCCAATTCACTTGGGATTGAGGTCATGTTACCTATGGTCATCGTGGTGAAGTGAAGCTTCTGTAATGAACAACGTTATATAATGAGACTATAACACTTCGTGTTCCAGTCCTATACAAACTCTTTTGTATAAGATGCCCCCCCCCCCTCGCATGTCTCCACATGAATGATCAGGATCAGACCATCTATAGGAAGTCACAACACTTAACACTATTCTACAAAGCGGGCCGCATCCGTAGCGTCACCAAGATAAGGTTTCCCTCCTTTATCCATATACTACAGACCATTTTGGTTATCGCTTAAGGCATGATCTACCTGTATGTTTTTACATACATGCTTAAGTTATAATGACAACCAGGGATCTTAGTTTATTGGTTTATGGTAAAGCAAATAAAACATCTCATGTTTCATAGACAATAGTGAAAAAAATATCATATATTATTACATCACAAGCATTTGTTCAATACAATGTTTACAAACTACAGGACCCAACGAGAGTTTAGAGCATCATCTCCAACAGGGATTTCAGTATAAATTGAAGTATTAACTTCAATTTTTTTATCATGCAACTTGATTCATAGTTGAAACTCTGCTGAAACAAAAAGCCATCTAAACCCTTTTCAATCTCACTCAAATTCAGCTCTAATTCAGTGTTTCCACCACATAATTCTAGTTAGAGAATAGTAGAGAAGGTCTCTGTGGTGGTTTGTTGAAGGATTAAAGACTCAATTCGTGGTAATCAGCTGAAATTGAAGAGTTTTCTACAAAGGTATTATATTCATCAAAACCCTCTTCTGAAATTATGTTTTAACATGCTTTTTAAACTTAAATTAAGTGTAATTGTAATGCTTATTGATTTTGATTTCTTCCGCTACTTGTTAGTTTTATCTATCAGTTGGTATCAGAGCATGATTTAAGCATTAATTATCGTTAATTTTAGTTTGGTGGGTTAATTTCTAAAATTGCATGTTTTTGTAACTGATATGGTTGAAATTTAACTTTGGCATTAGATTTCTCTTTATTTATGAAGTTTAATTTGAAATTGGCTCTTGATTGATGAACTTATATGTGTGCTCTAGAATCTGTAATTTTATAGAGTCAATGGAGTTCAAATTAAGCTGTAATTAAAGTGAAAAGTAAGCACGGTCGAGTTGCAGATTTCTGGGTTGAAAGTTCTACCTGCATCATCGAGTGTTGCAACACCACAGGCATATTGATGAATAATGTTGCAACACTGGGATGTAGTGTCACGACACTGTTCATCCCAGCCAAGAATAGTGCATGTCCATGAGCTGATTTGCGTGGGAAGATATCTGGTTTGACCGATTCGGTCTTCACTCGGTCTGGTTTAGCCATATCTTGTCCGGTTCAACCTCAATTGGAGTTGTGGTGGTCCGATTCAGGCGGTTCGGGTTCAAGTCGTGTCGGGTCGAGCGGTCTATATCTCTTTTGAAGCTGTTTTTGGATTATTTTTTTAATAATGAGTTATTTTACTTGCTTAGGATGCCAAAGTTGAACCATACTGGTGTTGTTTAATTATTTTAATTATTTTATACATGTGATGTATATTATATTTGAATTAAACATGTTTATGCATATAGTATGCCATTTAGATCTAAAACCCCCCCCATAAGAAAGCATGTTGCATGCATAATATTTTGTCATAAGTTAGTTATAATATATAGTATGCATGTTTAGGGTTTCTTAAAATTAATATAAGTGTTATGTTAATTTTGAATGTCTTTGATATTTGTTATAGTTTAAACGCATGACTATAGTTTTATAAGTTGTTGTAAAATTGGATTAGTCATTAAAATTCATAACAAAGTTAAATAGCATGCTCACTTAGGTTAACAACTTGTTTTAATAGTTAAAATAGGTCGTTATCATATAAAATTCGGTTACAAACTCAATCGGTTTATAATCCTGTCTAAGGTTGGAGGTATTTAAGTTGATGTTTTACGTACACCTCCTACCTGGGGATTATGACCGATATGTTGAGTATTGTTAACCGGTTTTATGAGTTTGCGTGAGTGGTGTGAGGTTTAAAATTGGTTTAACACTTAGACATTGTAGGTTAAAATCCAAATATAAACGTTATACTTGGATAAATCATATAGATTTAGGTTGTTTTAAATTAGCCGGAATATACCTAAGTTAAAGAATACCCAAATATTTAGAACACTTCAGTGAAAGATTAAGCATATATATTTGATATATAGTTTTTAGCTCTCATGTCCCCAAGAGTTCACACCGTGAGGTCCATGCTCAGCTTCGTGTCACTTTTACCGCGATTGCTTCATTCGAAAAATGTTTGCATGGGTCAATAACAAGGTGAAGTGGGTGAAGTGTGAGAATCCTACGACCTTTTCCATTAGTTTGAACTGTGAGAATCCAATCCAAATATAAACGTTATACTTGGATAAATCATATAGATTTAGGTTGTTTTAAATTAGTCGGAATATACCTAAGTTAAAGAATACCCAAATATTTAGAACACTTCAGTGAGAGATTAAGCATATATATTCGATATATAGTTTTTAGCTCTCACGTCCCCAAGAGTTCACACCGTGAGGTCCATGCTCGGCTTCGTGTCGCTTTTACCGCAATTGCTTCATTCGAAAAATGTTTGCATGGGTCAATAACAAGGTGAAGAGGGTGAAGTGTGAGAATCCTACGACCTTCTCCATTAGTTTGAACTGTGAGAATCCTATGTTGCGCCTGTTGTCGTTTTTAGGCGGCACTAGCAAGTCGTTAACCGCAACGATCCCTTCGGAGAGTTGTAACATAGGATTCAGAACAACCCAAGCTTTAAAAATGAATAGGATTTATATTTTCGTCTTGAACGTTGTCTTCCAATTCAGGGGCATGTTCATACCGTTCTATAAGTTCTGAAAATGGAGGTTCACACTTACAAGAGTTGCTAAATGTTAGTAAAGTTCTTGACTGAAAACGATAATCAAACAACTATAGGAATAAGAGTTATTCCGGATATAGTATTTGGTAAGATTGTCTTGCTCAGTGAAAGAATATTTGACTGTCCCTTGGTAGCATCTATTCTAACTCACTAAAGTATCGTTGCAAATAAGTAAAGAAATATGGGTACTTTATTACTTTTTGCTAAAATTGGATTTAAATGCATAAATTTAATAGAATTTGTTTATTTTTCAGCAATGTCAAACTCGATTATACAACTTCTTGCTTCCAACAAATTCATGGAGAAGGTTACTCTAACTGGAAATCGAATATAAATACAATTTAGTGGTTGACGACCTGAGGTTTGTTTTAACAAAGGAATGTCCTCCTCTTCCTAGTTCAAATACTAACCGAAATGTTCGGAAAGTTTATGATAGATGGGTAGGGGCCAATGAGAAGGCGAGAGCCTACATCTTAGCAAGCATATCTAATGTGCTCAATAAGAAACATGATGCCATGCCCACTGCTCGTAAAATCATGGCATCGTTGCAAGAGATGTTTGGGCAACCATCATCTTCAATACGACATGAGGCTATAAAATATGTTTATAACTCACACATGAAATATGGAACCAATGTTAGGGAGCATGTCTTGGACATGATGGTCCATTTTAATATTGTAGAAGCTCATTACGCTATCATAGATGAGACTAGTCAAGTTAGTATGATCTGGGAGTCTCTTCTGAAGAGTTTCTTGACCTTCTAAACTAATGTTATAATGAATAAGATTAATTACAACTTGACTACTTTATTGAACGAACTTCAGACTTACCAATCAATGATGAAATTAAAAGAAAGTGAAGCAAACGTTGTTTCACAGAAACAATTTTTGAAGGGATCATCTTTGGGAACGAAGCCCTAAAAAAAAAAAAAATCTGCCTCTTCCTCTTTTAAAGATAAAAGTATCCAAATGAAGAAGAAGGGAAAAGGGAAGAAGAAACCTGCTGCTAAAAAAACCAAGACTCCCAAAGGAAAATATATATATATATATATATTTGTGTACGTGTTTGCATGCGCGTACATATGTAAGAAACATGGAACAAACCTGAACTTTTTCGATGAGGCAATGGATGATACAAAGTTTACTATCAGGAAGATTTGTTAAATTTACTGCTATCAAATGGAATACCGCCACATAAGCTTATAATTAAAGTTAATTGTCTGATTATGTTATTGAGAAATTTAAACTTAGTCAACAAATTATGCAATAGAACACGAATGGTATGTCGATCATTTGAAAAAAAAAAAAACATTATACATGCCGAATTAGCAATGGGAGAACATGCAGGAAAACAAGTTTTTATACCAAGAATTCCATTAACTCCACCTAATGACGAAGAGTATCCATTCAAGTTCAAAAGGAAACAATTTCCAATTGGATTATGTTTTGCAATGACAATAAACAAGACATAGGGACAAACTATTCCTAATGTTGGAATATATCTTCCTCAACATGTATTTTCACATGGACAACTCTAAGCTACATTATCAAGAGGAATTTTCATGTCAACAACAAACATTCTTATCAAATCACAAGAGGATCCAGATATATAAAAAATGTTGTTTATAAAGAGATTTTCCTAAAAAAAAAGGTTTAGTTTATTAAATATTGATTTTAATTAATTAATTACAAGAAGCCACCTAACAATTACTCATGAGGTAATAAAATATAATCTTATGTCAAATTTATTTATAACAACCATTTTATAACTATAACGACAATTACATCATATATAGATTTTAATTTTATTCATCAATCTACATCTTTCATATCTCTCTCTTTTCTTACTTAAAAAATGAATATAAACAATTCACCATTCAAATGTAATGAAATGTCTAATCATTCAGAAATTTTCAACTAACCACTATTTAAAATAGGGTATAGAGAATTCTAAATACTACTTTCTACTTTGTAAATAAGATAAAATATTACTACTTAAAATAAATAAACAATATTCCATTCGATAATGAAATTTCGCCTTCCCAAATTTATACAAATAAATTCAATTCACGTGCCTCGCACGTGTCTTTTATCTAGTCAATTTAAGAAGGTCGAATAGACAAAACCCTAGAAAAAAAGAAACTATTATTTTCCCCCTTGACCCATATGAGAAAAGGTATGAAAATAGTTGCATTATTTCATAACCTTAGCCACCTACACATTAACATATTTGAGGAACCTCCATCTCCACACCTTTTAGCCCACAAGGCTTTGATTAAACTTTACTAAGGTTTAATTTAATTATGATATTATCTCGTAAAGTTTCAATTTAATGTTTAACACGTCTTTAACTTTTAAGAAAGGCCTAATAGATTCAAGTTTTTTATTTTTTACTTTTCTTTATATTTGTGAATGTTTGGGCCATATAGGCACTTTAAATTTTCTTGCAAGACAAGGTGTCTAGAAAATTCGTAGGATATTAAATTCGAGGTAGGTAGAGATCCAAGTTTTATTATTATTACTATTACTATTACTATTACTATTATTATTATTATTACTATATGTCAAATAAGCTCTTCAACTTGAAAAGTATATAATACATCTCTGAATTTTCAAATTTGTATAGGTTGTTAACTTATTAGTGTTAGGGACAACGACCCTCAAACTATCTCCACAATGGTATGATATCGTCCACTTTGGGCATAAACCCTCATGGCTTTGTTTTTGGTTTCACCCCAAAAGCCCTCATACCAATGGAGATAGTCATTCTCACTTATATACCCATGATCCTCCTCTTATCTAACCAATGTGGGACTTTGGTCACATTCCCAATAATCCTCCCCTCGAACAAAGGACCACCAAGCCTCCAGTCATCCATCCGTCTAACTCATATCTAGGCTAACTCCTTTTCACCCGAGCATACCACCTATCCAATAGAGTTCAACCACGAATCACACCATGACTACTTCCAAGGCTCCACTTTGGTAGCATTCCCAACAATCTTCCCCTCGAACAAAGGACCACCAAGCCTCCCCTCAGACAGTCATCCATCTGTCTAACTCATATCTAGGCTAACTTCTTTTCACCCAAGCATACCACCTATCCAATAGAGTTCAACCACGGATCACACCATGACTTTCAAGGCTTCACTATACATCTTTGTTCGGCATCGAGGATTCTACCGAGCATGGTTAATTCAGGAGCATGGCTCTGATACCACTTGTTAGAGTTTCTGAACCTAACTTAGATGGCCAAACAGAACGCAAACAATCAGCAGAAATAAATTGAAAGCAGTAAAGAATACCAAGATATATAGTGATTCGACCAGTTTGGTCTACATCCACTTTGAGAACCAGCTTGAATTAATTTATTAATGAGCAATAAAGGAATTTTACAAATTACAGATAATCAACGAAATCACCAATCTGTAATTTAGTATCCACTGATACCGAGAGATCTGCAAACAACGTCGCCTCTGAAAACTGAGAACAACCCGCTACAAAATAGCCCAAAATAGTGTGCTACCCGCCTCTGACCGGCGAACCACACGCAGACCCGCGCGTCTCTCTCACTGCTGACAACCGCTGCTGGACGCAGCCACCACGACGAACTTCCCAGACCGGACCGCCCGAACCCGACACTAATGGAAACCCACGCCCACGCCTTGAGCTTCCCAGACCGAACTGCCACACCAACGCTCGAACTGGTGCTGATAGAAACCTACACCCACACCGTCGACCTTGCCGAACGGAGAAAAACCTAAGGTCGACGACTGCTGCTCCGATCGCTCACGCAACGAACTGATCTGTTTCTACCACGCACACGTCGTGGCACTCAAACCAGCAAACCCAAGTTCCAGTCGGCTCTTCAACTTCGGACCAAACGGCCGCGATGCTCCCTCTTACTTCAGGCGGCTCGTGGACTTCGAAGGCTCCCAGGCGGCTGCCCTCTCCTTCAGCTGTGGCGGCTTCTTCTGTCCAGACGTAGCGGCATCAACACCACACCCAATAAAAAGCTTTAGCGGCTGCTTTTTTCTTCAGCAAAAACCATCCACATGATTTTTTTGGCCCTAAGTGGAGAAGAAAGGGATATTACAAAAATGCTACTGCTCATTAATTACAAGAATGTCATTGGGCCTTTAATTTTTTCAAAAACCCAATAAAACTCACTTAAATACCTTGTTATTTTCTACAAATCTCCTTCATAACAAGAATATTTAAGTGTCAAGCTGATTCTCTAATCTTCCTATCATCCAGATTTAATATTCAGCCCATTTAATAGGTATTTGAACCTATGGGCTAGAAGAACCTTGGTTAACATATCTGACAAATTCTCAACTATATGAACCTTGACCAGTTCAACATCTTTCTGGGCCACAACTTATCTGATAAAATGAAATTTGACATCGATATGTTTAGACCATTTGTGATGAGATGGATTCTTCACAAGATGAATAGCACTCTGGCTATCACAACGGATGATAGGAATGAACTCCTGTGACAACAACTCACCAACTATCCTTTTCAACCACACTGCCTCTTTCACAGCTTCACCCACTGAAATATACTCTGACTCAGTAGTAGACAAGGCAAGAACTGACTGTAGAGCAACCTTCCAACTGACCACATTACCAAACAAACGAAAAATGTGACCTGATAGAGACCTTCTTTTGTCAAGGTCTACAGCATAATCTGCATCTGTGAAGCCTTCCAACAGTGCTGATTGATCACAATCCCTGCTAAAATACAATGATACACTGGCACTACCTTTCAAATATCGAAGCACCCATTTAACTGCATTCCAATGCTCTTTCCCAAGATTTGACATAAACCTACTTATCATACTCATAGCGTATCCCAAGTCAGGCCTAGTACAAATCATCAAATACATAATACTTCCAACAACATTACAATAGGGAATATTAACCATCTCTAACCTTTCTTGTTCAGTAACAGGACACTGAGACGAAGAAAGCCTAAAATGAGATGCTAAGGGTGTCGAAACTGCTTTACAACTAGACATATTATACTTCTCAAGTAGTTTATGCACATAGCTCTCCTACGAAATGGTTAACAAACCTTTCTCCTTATCTCTTTTCACATCCATGCCTAGGATCCTTTTCAGTTCAGCTAAATCTTTCATCTCAAATTCACTACTCAATCGTTTCTTGAGATCACAAATTTCAGAATAATTCTTAAACACCAGAATCATATCATCTACATACAGAAGTAGATAAGTATATGTACCTTTCTGAGATAGTTTATAGTACACATAGGCATCATATGAGCTCCTGTGAAACCCCTGCTTTAGAATAAAGGTGTCAAACCTGATATACCACTGTTTCGGCGATTACTTCAATCCATAGATGGACCTGTGAAGACGACAAACCATGTCTTCCTTTCCTTTCACCTCATAGCCCTTAGGTTGAGCCATGTAGATCACTTCCTCCAATTCACCATGAAGCAAAGCTGTGGTGACATCTATCTATTCAACAAACATATCAAAGTGAATAGCAATAGATAAAATTAATTGAATGGAAAAATGCCTCACCACCAGAGAGAAAATCTCATGAAAGCCAACTCCCTTCTTTTGAGTGTAGCCCTTGGCTACCAGTCTAGCCTTATACCTGGACTTGTTGTCACCTCCTGTACTTGGCTTGATTTTATAAATCCACTTTAACTGAATGAGTTTCTGATTAGGAGGCTTTGGAACCAGTGACCATGTCTGATTCTTCTACAACGAGAACAACTCTGCTTCCATAGCATCCTTCCATTGTTCCTTCGAATCAAATACAATAGCCTCTTCAAAAGTAAGAGGCTCTACTTCAATACTGTCAGTTGCACAAGTAAGAGCATAAACAATTAAATCAGTATAACCATACCTTGTAGGAACTTGCCTCACCTGCTGAGGCTTGTCACGTGTAAGCTGATAGTTCTGTAGGTCACTGCTACTTGAGCTTTCGTCACCAAAAGCTCCCTCATCAATCAAAGTCCTTTGCATTTGAGGTTATCTACCATCAGAACTAGATGACTGATCACTAGAATCACTTGAACTAACTGATGGTCGTGCTCTAGAATCAATTCTAACCTCTGCCTCAACCTGATCAACTGTCTACTGTTTTTGCTGCTCTTTGACATGAAATGGCATCTCTGTTTCATTAAAGGTCACATCTCTGCTGATAATGCATTTATTTCTACCCTCTTCCAAGCACCAAAGTTTATATCCTTTACTACCCTGAGGATAGCTAATAAACATACATTTCAGTGCCCTCTTATTTAGCTTCCCTTCCTTAACATGAGCATAAGCTGAACATCCAAACACTCTGAGATGATCCAAGCTTGGAGTTTTTCCTATCCATATCTCCTGAGGAGTCTTTAGGCCTAAAGCGGAAGACGGTCTCCTATTCATAAGATAACAGGCTGTTTGGGCAACTTCCCCCCAAAACTTCAAGGGTAATAAAGCATTTGTCAAGAGACATCTTGTACGCTCCATAATTGTTCTGTTGAACCTCTCAGCTAAACCATTCTGCTGTGGAGTGTACGTAACTGTGAAATGCCTCGTAATTCTCTCAGATTTGCAAAATTTATCAAATTTGTGATTCACAAATTCTAAACCATTGTCTGTCCTCAGATACTTTACCTTTCTGCCTGTCTGGTTCTCAACCTGCTTTTTCCATTCAAGAAATTTCCCAAAAGCTTCATCCTTCTGTTTCATTGGATACATCCACACCTTTCTTGAAAAGTCATCAATGATTGACATAAAGTATCTCGAACCTCCCATAGAAGGTACCTTTGTAGGACCCCACAAATCTGAATGAACATAATCCAAAATTCCTTTGGTAGAATGCTTCCCTTTCCCAAACTTCACTCTGGTAGACTTTCCCATTATGCAATGTTCACAAAATGGGAGTTCAATGTCTTTAACTCCTCCAAGCAAGCCTTGTTCTGAAAGAGCTTGAAGACCTCTTTCACTCACATGAGCTAATCTGTTATGCCATAACATAGACTTATCTGTTTCTTTCCCAAATGCAACAACAGCACTACCTGAAACTGCAGTACCCTCCAACACATAAAGACCATTCCTCAAGGTCCCCTTCAGCTTAACTAAAGAGCCCTTGAAAACCTTCAGAGCTCCATTATCAGATTTATAAGAATAATCTGCTCTATTTAATTCGCTCAAAGAAATTAGATTTCGTTTGAGTTCTGGAACATACCTTACATTTGTAAGAATTCTGATCATACCATCATGTGTTGCAATTCGAACTGACCCAATTCCTTTTACATTATAAGTAGCATTATCACCAAGAAAAACTGATCCCCCATCATTTTCTTGAAAGTCAATCAAGAAATCCCGATTAGGAATCATGTGAAATGTGCACCCTGAATCCATGATCCAAGCATTCTGAATGTCCCTGCTGAATCATACCCATCATTAATATTTGCTGCACTAGAATCCCTTGCCTGCTTGCTACTTGATGCTTCCTTGCTCTTATTCAAAGGGCAATTTTTTCTAAAGTGTCCTTTTTATGACATAGGAAACATTTTTGCTTTTCCCCTTTGATTTCGACCTGGATATTTTCTCATTTCTGCCTCTGGCCATGAGTAACTCTCCATCCTTGCGTTCCTTTTTAATCTCGAGATTTCTCGCTCGACTTTTTTCCTTTTCCGTTCTTTGAATTCAGAAGAATAACTACTTGATTTTCATCTGACATCTTCTCACCGATGTTATTGAGATCAACTATAATCTTCTGAAATTCATCTAGGTTCTTCATTTTAATCTTTTTCCTCCATAACCTGAAATCACCTTTCCCATCAAATTTAACAACTTCGAACCGTGTAGACATCGAAGCCACCTGTCAAATTAATTCCAACAAAAAAAATTCCCTAAAACTATCTCCACAACGGTATGATATTATCCACTTTAGGCATAAACCCTCATGGCTTTGTTTTTGGTTTCACTACTAAAGGCCTCATACCAATGGAGATAGTCATTCTCACTTATATACCCATGATCCTCCTCTTATCTAACCAATGTGGGACTTTGGTCGCATTCCCAACAATTAGACATCTTTAAGAACGAACGATTCTATTAACATAAAAATTAAATTTTGTGTTTAATAGTAGCCAAAAGTAAGACAACTTCCAAAAATCTCATAAAGTATAACAACTATTCACTATAAGAAAACGCTACTTTTCCAACGCTTAAATTTGCCAGGAAATGGTCAAAAACATGTTGGGAGAACAACTCTCGATGAAGTAAACATCGTTGGGAGATTGGTTAGAGAATACTCATCGAGAGAACATCTCCCGACGACTAGAACAAACTGTTGAAATTTCTGGTAAACTTCTAATGATTAGTATATGCCATCGGGAGTTCATAACTCCTGATGGCGTATCAACAACCGGCAGGAGTTTATCTACCTTCCAACGATATTCACAGTCGTTGGGAGCTGATTTCAAAGATTCAATTGTTGAAATGATACTCCCAGCGACAAACCACCCGTCAGGAGATAGGAGAATTCCCGACGCAATTGTCGGGAGATAGTTTACTGTCCTATTTTATTTTGTTTTGTATTTTTTAAAATCTTGATCTCAATAACCTAAAATTCAGAACATTATTAATCAAATCAAACATTTTCATAAAAAGAACGAAACAAACAAACAAAGTTGTACATAGTATTCTTTGTCATAGAAAAGAGAGAGAAATTTGCAAGATGGTCTACAAAAAAAAAAAAAAACAAAAAATGCCTCATGAAATACATAGAAGAAAATGTGATGACATTTCCAACAACTCCAAACGCCATCTCCAAAAAGCAGTTTACCTACAATCACATTGAGCGCATTATTATAACATTCAAACTTCATAAACTTCAATCAAACACAACATTCACACTTCATAAACTATAACCAAACACATAAAAATTCCATTTAGAGCTCCAAAACAAGTTTAACTAAAGCTCAACCCACCCTTCAGAACATTCAAACTTCATAAACTTCAACCAACCACAAAAACAAAACAACTTTAACTAAGCTCCACTCATCCCTCACAACAGAGCGGGGAGAAAAAAGAGAGGATAGAGCAACAAAACAGAGTAGGGACCACAGAGAGGCGATGGTGGCGGTAGATCTGCAAAATAAGTTTCAAGGGAAAAATGAACCTTAGATTGGGTTGAAGAAAATGGAGACTATCTCTCAATAGGTACACTAACTCGTCGGGAATTAACACCAACTCTCGACGAATAAAATAAGCCGTCCGGAGAAAATACCCTTAGATGTGCATTTCAAAACAAAATCCCGATGGTACCTACATAGCGTGGGAGTTAGACATAACTCCCAATGCTTATTGTACACTGTCGGGAGGGACCCTCTCTCTCGAGTCCCATTTTTGGTGTTGGGAGATTCTTTTTTTCTTGTAGTGAGTGCAAATTGTACAGAAATTGAACCATGTTAAATAAACAATATCAACTATTGCACCTCTAATAATTTGATTTATTTTTTTAAAAGGTGAGAAATACAATAATGTTAGTTGAATTATAGTTGGTAAAAGTTATATCGTAGCACTTATATTTTATAATTAGTAATTGTATCAACGGATGTTGTTATTATTTCCTATGTAACTTTGAGGTAATTTTAAATCGAATGTGTTTCTTTTTTAAAAGAATAAACATAAAAACAAAATAGGTACACATGACTGACGGTCTAATTTCTTTTTAAGGCATAAAATGAATCTGGACCTTTAATATTAATATTGTTGTTTTCAAAACTTATTAGAGAAATATTGTTGTTTTGAAACTTATTAGAGAAATATTGTTGTTTTGAAACTTATTAGAGAAATATTGTTGTTTTGGGAGTTCGAGGCTAGAGGTCGAACGTTGAGAACTCGACTAATGTGGAGGTCGAACGTTGAGAACTCGACGAACAAAGAAAAACTTGGAAACAATAGTTCCGAGGGTTGAAGTTTCGGCTTATG
>NC_052349.1:60797051-60825302 GCF_009727055.1 Benincasa hispida
CAAGTGAAAGGAAGGTCGAGGGTTCAAAATTCGACCTATCTAGGTCGAATTTTGAATCCTCGACTTATTTAAAAAAAAAAAACAACAATATTTTTACAAATAGTTTGAAAACAACAATATTTTCCTAAATAGTTTCTAAAAGGACAATATCCTTTTAATTTTCCCAAATGAATCTACCCACCTAGCAAAATAATATAAAAAATAAAAGAAAAATATTTAGGTGTAGATTGCACCAAACCATCCTCGGTATAAGTAAAGTGCCAAAATCACAAGTTACTATAGAATAATTTTGGAGAAATATCAATTTACATCTTCAATTTTGGGTTGTACTAATTTAAATCTTAAATTAATAATTATATTTATTTAAATCATAATTTTTCATAAATATTTCGATTTAAACCCGAACTAATGATTAATTAATTTAAATTATGAAATTTTATAAATGTATCAATTTAAACTTTGAAGTTTCATAAATGAGGACATGTTCGGGAGTGATTCTCGAATAACTAAAATTATTTTTATCATTTTTAAAATAACTATGAAACATGTTTTTAATACTTCAAAACTATTTTCGATGATATAAAAATTGCATTTATAAATATAAACTTTAATATTAAATTAAGTTTTTTAGTGATTAAAATCATATTTTGGAATAATTTTAAAAAAAGACAAAAGTGATTCTGATGATTTAAAAATTACTCTCAAACATACAATCAATTTAAATCCTCCATTACATTTTATTTGGATACACTTATGAAAATTTAAGGTTTAAATTGATATAATTATGAAAGTTTGAGATTTAAATTGATACAATATCAGTTTGAGGTTTAAATGATACTAAGCCAAAGTTTAAGTTTAAATTAATACAACTATTAGTTTGATTTAAATTGATGCATCTATAATTTAAGGTTTAAATTGATCAACCCTTAGAGTTCTCGGTATAAATTGATATTTATCATAATTTTTATTTTTTTAAAAAAATATTTTTAAATTCAATTTGATAACTATTTCATGTTTAGTGCACGATTTTTTAAAATTAAACCTATTTCACCGCTATGTTAAATATTTTTAGACTGATTAAAAAATTAGAGGTGAGACTAGTGTCACCTGGATTAATTTCCATAAACTAAAAAGCGATTTGTGTGATTGAAGGATATGTAAAAGAAAGAACACAGGAACAAGTAAACCCTAAACCCTTTCATCTTCTTCTCACTCTCACGTGTTCTAACACCTCCTTCGTTTTAGTAGCTCAGTGTCGCCGACGTCTTTCTTCTGCTCGTTCCGGCGCCGCCTCCGTCCTAGTTGTTTGCATTGATTTTCTTCTATCTTGTTGTTAGGTATTCGATCAATCTTCATCTATGTCCTCTTCTCACTTGAAAAACTCAAATTAGGACTTGTCTAATTAACCCTGCGGCAAATTATGACTTTTTGAACTGCCACTGTGCTCTGCCTTTTGATTTATTGCCTTTGATCATCTGTGTTCTTTAGTCTCTTTGAATATTGCCTTGTTTTTTAAGTTTCATTGTTCAATAGAATCTGGTCCTAAACAGACTTGAAGTTCTTGTATTGGTTGATTTAGGGGTTCGAACTTTAAATTAGCTCTTATGAAGTTTATACTGTATTCGTATTTCTGCCAAGTGAGTTTTTTTAATTCCCAATTCAAATAGTTTCTCCAACCCCTATACTTTTGCATGCTTATTCTGCTCAAATTGTACTTGGTGCTTTCTTTCTCTGGCTTTTCTTCCCATATTTAATATATATATATATTTGCTTTCCTACCCACTCAGATTTGCATTTTGAGAAATAAATTCTCCATAAACATGGCGGAGCTTCTATTTGATGATATTTTCATGGTCAAGTGTGTCAACCCAGATGGTAAAAAGTATGATAAAGGTACTTTCCTCAAGCTTCTTAATGCTCTCTCATTCTTTTAGTTCTAAGTTTCTGGTCTTTGAACTTTCTGAGTCTTCTTTGTGGACTTGAAACTTCTGCATTGTCTTGATTTTGGTGTGAATGATTTTAGACAATGTATATTTACTGCATGAAATTTTTATTTTAGTTTCTAGAATTGAAGCACGGAGTGAGAAGCTTTCCATGTATATGCTGCTGGATGTAAACACAGAGATATATCCAATTGATGAAGGTGAGAAGATTCTGATGGTATTATCTCCCACGCTGAACTATGATGGAGCTCCTGTTACTAGCTATACGGGTCAGGTAATCCCTCCCATTGTTTCCTTGAATCTCATTGCTGGAGCTCTCGAGTCATTTGTTTTCTGTTTGTATTGTTTAAAAGACCAGAGAAAACACTTTGCTGCTGGTACCTGCATTCATATCTATTTTTTTATAAGTAGAAATGTTAAATATATCATAAAAATTTCAAAAGAAAGCAATAATAACTCCACAAGCTTTCTCTGAGACTGAAAATTTGGAGGAGGATTTTACCTAGGAGTGTAAAGAAAACTAGAAAAAAGGGTCACCGAACTGCAGGGCAAGTATCCATTAGGTGAGTTAAGACTTGTGATGCATGGCATAGATTGGTTAAGTATTGAAGATGCTTGCCTGGTGTTCCAACTTCCCTTGGAGTATCTTATCAATCTCAATAGAATCCTTCAGGTTTTTTGAGTGTCTTCTAGAATCAATATTTTCGGAGGAGGTCTTTGTTTTAGTCTACCTCATTGCCTCTATGGCTCAAAAGAAATTGGAGTTCTTAGAGATATAGAGAAGTCACGGGAGGTGGTTTTGAACTGTCAAGTGAGTTGCATTTCAATACCTCTCTGTAGGCATGCTTGTTTAACTTTTGGAAAAGAACTGTCGTAATTTTCTTTTATTTTGGTCTCTTCGCTGCTGTATTATTACTTATGTTGGACCGTTGATTTTTGTTTTCCATACCCTTTTGTCCTTTCATTTTATTGATTTCTTATGAAGAAAATATGTATGCTATTTATTTATTTTTTAGGCTTGTAACTTTGTACAGACTTTTCATATGGTAAAAATCAAAACAATGATGATAAACGAACAACTTTATTTTTTATAGAAACAAAGAGTCCTTTTTTTATGTAAATGTTCGTTAGCATGAGAAATGCAGAGGATACACTTTTAACACAATGCTAACAAGAGAAACTTTGACAAACCTGGTTTACTTTAGCTGTCAAGGTTGCGAACATTATTGAAATTTTTAGTAGTAGTAATTTCCTTCAACTAAACTTAATTTTTGGCAGGAAGGGAAGAAATCTCTCGCAGATAAATTTGAGTACATTATGCATGGTAAAATATACAAGCTTTCAGATGATGGTTCAGGTTCAGACTTGAAAGTGTAAGTCAACTTACATTCTCATAATTTTCTGCAACAATTCAAATCTGCCATTTTCTTGTCAAATCTCCTAAGAACAAAACAAGTACCCTGACCAATCCGAGAGGGTTGGTAACCTCTTCTTGCACACAACTTTGTATATAACATGCCTGGTGATCTCCTACTCATGCTTTTGCGATTCCCCTACAAGATATACGTGCACGGGGCACGTGACTTCAGTAACCAATTCTTAGGGGGCTACATCCCCATTTACTCTTTCTAGCATTAGTAGTTACCACTAATGTGGTCATATGAAGCGTTTGCAACTCAGTTAATAAAATGTATTAGATGTCTCGGCTCTGATGTTTGGTTGCAATGGTTGCATACGCAGGGAGGTTTATGCATCTTTTGGTGGACTCCAAATGTTGTTGAAGGGAGATCCAATTCACTGTGCCAAATTCAGGGTGGATCAAAACATGTTCTTACTCCTCCGAAAACAACTCACATGAACAACAAAAATCTCTTCTACTTGTTCACTCTAATGGCCTTTTGGTAGTACAGAAATTGTGATAACTCTGCCTAATTATTGATTATATTTGCAGATAATTTTGAATGGAATACGTTCACTAAATCGATCTTCATAGTCGCTGTATGGTTTAACTTAAAGTGCTTTCTTTCCTCCCTTTTTCGAATTCTTTTACAGAGGTTTATGTTTTTCACATGGGTCGGTGAGTGTTGTTTAAATTCCACCCCTCTATCTTAGATGCTTCTTGGTAGACTTGGTATAATTAGTTCTTTGATAATCGACATCATTTCTTCTATGGTTATGACCTTTTTTCATGGATTCTATGGTTGTATACGCAATAAGCTCCCATGATGCTTTGTCGAATTGGTTTTTATGATCTAATAAAGTGATATGGTCTTATATCTACCATAGTACTCTTGTTTCTTTAGATTTTTTTTTTTCTTTTTGACACGGTACTATTTAACCAACTATGCTCAGTCCTTTTTTTTTAACACCTTCCAATTGGCAATGGTACTTTTGACTGGTTTTTTAGAATTAAAATCTGTTTCAAAACATACAATTTCTCTCAAAATTAAACAACAATTCATCCCCTTTTGTTGGGTATATTGCCTCCTAATAATACGGTGCAACAATTGGCAGGTGAATCTTGAGATTAAGTCCAAAAATCTTTCAAAACTACCTTGTTTTTCACTCAGGTTTTGCTTTTATTTTTTATATTTAGAAAAGTAAAACATTCGGCCGTTACAATACGAATGTAATGCTTATATTCGATCATTGTATTTCTAAATTTCAATAGATATCCATGATTTACAATAGGTGTAAATTTGAGATATATATTGATATCGATATTGCATCGATAGTTTCAACCAAAACATATATTATGACATATGATAAAAAATGAAATTAACATGAAAAAAAATCAGTTTTTGAAAAAAATTAGAAACTAATACATAGAGAGATGATTGATGGAGTTGGTTGTCTGAGGTGATTGTTGGAGTTGTCCATTGAGGTGATACTTGTGAATGTTGATCATTGGTAGTGGTCTTTGTTGAAATTTTTGTCAGATGTGAGTTCACTAGAATTGGTGGTCATCGAAGTTGATCTAGAGTTAGCAGGCTGAGGTAGTCCTATAGTTGCTAATTGTAGGTGGTCTTCACTTAAATTAGAGTCAATTGACGAAGATGATGGACAAAGTTGGTGGTCAAAGTTGATCGCTGAGGTGATTGTCGGAGTTTTGTGACCATCATTGGAGATGGTCATTGTTGAAAATTTTGTCAAGGCCGTGGTCGTCGAAGTATGTCGCCAAAGTGAGGCAGTGATAGTAATTGACAGGTGTAGTCATTGGAAGGGAGAATGGGTTTTGGGTCGAGTTGTAAAAATAACCAATATAACTTAACTCCATCAACATTTCGAATTAGTGGGTCAAACATTGAATTGGTAGTTCAACTCAACCTAACTCATATTGATGAGCCAAACACCTATTAGAGATTCTCCCCTCTTTGAACTGTATTAATGGCTAATACTTAAAAGTTGATAGCAAAATAAATATATGTAAAGATTCTCTCTTCATAATTTTTTAAAAATATTTTTAAATCACAATAGACGATGGAGAGATTCAAATAAGTTAGGCTCACATTGACCTCTCATACCCTTTTTTATACATGGTACAACATATATGATATTCTTCCTTAATAAAAATAAAAAACCAATTTTTAACAATTACCAATAACTAATAAATATTTTCCCAAGTATCCTAGCTATTTATGTTTAGTTTTCGTTTGATCCCACATTATACTCAAACCTTAGGTTATAAATGTAATCTTTCAAAATTGACCCAACAGAAACTAGATAAAAAACTAGGACGGATTTTTTTTTTCCTAAAAGAATATAATCTATCTATATAAATAATTTAATTATTAATTTAAGTTAAATCTATGGATGATGATATTTTATCGATATATGGGTAAAATCGAGATCTGTCATGATTTTTTTTTTTTGCTCGTTTGCGATTTTTTTCTTTCTCCCTCGCGATGTCTTTCTTCTTCTCCGCAGCAAGGGAAAAAAAAAGGAAAGAAAATGAACTAGAATTCAGGTAATTCCAATGAAATTGTCGAAAAAAATGAGAGGTTAAAGTAAATTAATTTGAAAAAAGTGTGTGGTTTGAAATTGGCAGGAAAAAGAAGCGGTTCCACTATTCAAGGTGAAGAGGGTTAATTAATTAAGGGTTTGATCTTCATTCATAATTAACTCTAACTCACAAATTAATCCAATGGTTAATTCATGATGGGGAGAGTTAAATTGCAAATCAAGAGAATTGAAAATACTACGAATCGACAAGTCACTTTCTCCAAACGAAGAAATGGACTCATAAAAAAAGCTTATGAACTCTCTGTTCTTTGCGATATTGATATCGCTCTTATTATGTTCTCCCCTTCCGGCCGCCTCAGCCAGTTCTCCGGCCGCCGCAGGTATTTCCTTTCATTTTTTTCATTTCCTTTAATTCTCTTTTTAATTTTTATTATTATTATTATTATTATTTCATTTTCAGAATTGAGGATGTGCTTGCTCGTTACATAAATTTGCCTGATCATGATAGAGGAAGGTATATTCATTTTTCTTTTAATTCATTGTTTCTTCTTGGTTGATTTTTCTAAGGATTTCGTTTTTTTTTTTGTTCTTTTTTCCAATATGTGGTTGCAGCGTTGTTCATAATAAAGAGGTATTTATGTTTTATGTTTCGAACTCGATCGTTATTTTTCTTTTTACGTTAAAATATATATTTGTTTACTGTATTTTGAGTTTCCATTTTCGTCTTTTCTCAAAAAAAAGTATTTTTTTGAGAATTAGAAATTTTCTTTTTTAGTTTATATATAGATACACACACGGCACACTATGAACCCTATAAAGAGGGACGTACTTCTTTTTATTATTATAATTTTTTTTCAACAATTTAATAGAAGTGAGGATTGCACAAAGACATGTCAAATAGGCTAACACATCTCCTTAGCATCCTCATGTCATCATACCCAAAGTCCAGTATGATACATTCATCCAAAAAGGAAATAAGATTCAATAAATACACAGAGAACTAAAGAATAATTCAATCTAAAAGAGAAATCATGAAGGCTAGAAAAAATGTATCTATTGAGATATTTAGGCCTTAATTTATGTATTTAGGTTATAATTGAGTTATCTGGCTATAGTTAGATTATTCAACTTTCTATAAATTTCCTATGTAAATCTCAATTTATACACAATAATTTATTCAGTCAAATATCAGTTTCCACATGGTATCAGAGCCCAATCTCTAAAGTTTTCTATTCTTCAGTCGTCGTTGTTGTTCCATCTTTGCCTCCGTTGACGGCGATCGACGGAGGTAGATCCACGCACTAATCCATCTCCGATTCACTTCACATATACCCAAATCTGTCATTGCTCAGCCTCTCTTTTGCATCTCAGATCTCCCCACTCGATGCCCCCAGATCTGTTGCAAAACAAAATCCACTCGATGATCCCCACTATGAATAACTCGATTCGGTCCAGAACTCAATCCTCGATTGCCCACTCGATGCTCCCCTACTCGATGCTCACCCACTCGATGCTCGACACTGGATGCTCGACACTGGATGCTCGCCCATATCTGTCGCTAAACAGAATCCAAACTTACTCGATGCTTTGCTTCTAACAAGCCTAGTTTTGGTTTGGTTCAGTCAAGCCTAGTTTTGGTTTGTTTTTGTTAATGAGTTTCAACTATGTTCTGTTCCATTTTTAAATCTAGCATTTGTAGATCTCTGTTTTCAGCTTAGAAGTTCGTGGGTTTTGTTTTAGATCTTTATAAAGGTCTTTGTTTCCAGCCTAAAAGTTCTCTGTGTTCCAGTTCTTCATGGGTTTCTGCTTCTCGCCCAGATCTATCTTGTTTTGATTCAAAATTGCTTCTTTAGTTTCTGTCATCCAATTGTTTCAATTTATCCACTTACAAACTCAAGTTGTTTCTATCACCTTGAGTTTAAGGGAGGGTGCTGAGATATTTAGGTCTTAATTTATGTATTTAGGCTATAATTGAGTTATCAGGTTATCGTCTTTTCTATAAATTCCCTATGTAAATCTCAAGTTATACACAAGAATTTATTCAATCAAATATTAGTTTTTACAATATCTGATTGAAGACTATAATAGATATATCATAATTACAAAAGAGGTCAGATTTATATTTCTTTTGAGCCAAATACATCATAAAGTGGCTGCAATGATATTACTCCAAGACTTTTTGGATCTTGGCAATGTAAAACCAGGGGAGATTTGGAACTATTTTGATTGTAAATAGATGGAATGGAGGCCCGATTGTTACCATAATACTTAGAATCAATGAAATTCTTCCCTAAGCAATCCTTCTCAATAAGATAGATATCTCCAAATCCAATGGGGTGATGTTTGTAGTCTTGATCTTTTCAATGCTGAGGCTGCCTTTGGCCAAAATTTTGGTTTATAATGTCGTCTTTGAAGATGTTCCAATACTTTTGAATTCAATCGTGAAACCATCATACCTCAGCGTCTTGTTACTACCCAGCCAAGAATTTTAGTTATAGAGAATGGAAGAATGTGATCATGGACTTGATTATCTGTAATTGGTATCCAATTTAAATTTTCAACCATCCAAATGCACTATGATGCACCTCTATAAATCTCATTGAAGTAATCAAGGAAAGCCTTTTCAATATCGTAATTTGAGAACTGACTAACCCTTTAGCATTTTGGATCTCATAGATGAAATTGAATCGAGATACAAGCCTATATTTTCACCACCTTCATGTAATCATTTGAGCTTGCATATTTGACTCTATTTTCTACTTTCATTGAAATTTATACTCAATAGTTTACTGTTCAGGGCAAGATGATGATTCAAATCAATGTCAGTAATTTGATTTTATTCTTCTTCACCATCAATTTCTGAAATTGACTAGGAAATTTCATTAGCCACGTTTTGTTATTTCTTGAAAATAATAACTGTTCCACATGACAGCAAAACCAGGATGAGCATTTTGTATAATACTGTTCCATTTAGATTCTGTTTCTTGCTTGAAAAATCGAGTTTGGGTTTTAGAAAATAAATCTCATTTTTTAAAAGTTTAGTTACAAACTAAATATTTAGTTCACTCTCTATTATTATTAATTACTTATAATGGATGTGATTTATGTTTAAAGATTTCTAAATTATATAATTATATAATATTATATAATTGATAATATATTATGTTAAATTTGTTCTTGTTTGTGAAACTGTGAAATTCTCTAATAGTAATAATAATAATAATAAAACGAGTTTATAACATACACAAATATTATATTTATATATCAATTTTTTTAATCTTGTTCAGTATTTTAAATTTTAGATTAATAAAAAAAACATGTAAATGCTGTTCTCAAAATCTATTATCAAATATAAAAATAGAAACAAAATCTAAATTGCATACAAATTAATTCTCTCCTTTAATAAATTTTCTTTGAGAGTTGTTAAATAATATTCACATATTTATGCATGAAATTCATAGGAACTGGAAAGAAAAACGCGATATTTTAGTTAAAAAGTTTTTAATCAAAATTTGTGAATTTTGAAAGAGATATGATTCAGATATTGTTTGATCAAAATTTAATTTTGTAAAATTTAGTGATCATTTAGAGATTTTATTGTGCTTATTGTTAAAATTAGTGTGTGAGGTAAAGTGGGTAAATTTATCCATGTTTATCTAAGTCCAAAATAAATTGCTATAACTTTGACTAATAACATCTGAAAATTAAAGTGTTAACTAAAATTTGAAAGTACAATTTGAAATTTTTGGATTCTACCCTTATATGATTATATGACATGTTTATTGCATAAATGTTAGATGATATGACAATGTGATAAAACAAATTGTATATACGATATATCCTAATATTGTAATGTATCAAATTCTCTATTATAGATTGTACAATTTTATTTTGTTCAACTATTTACTTCTTCACAGTACAATTGATTTAAAATAAAGATTGAGGTGGAGGATTCAATCCTCCAACTTCTTGATCGAGAGTACCCGTTGAATTATGTCCAGGTTGGCTCTTTTTTAATACAACTATTATTATCTCAATTCATAGTTCTTCAAAATATGAATTTAAAATTTAAATAGACATTAGACGACACGATAAAGGTTACGTACCAAATAACATTTAAACTTGATAAGTCTATTATTTAATGATTATTTTGAATTTAACAATTTTTTATGCAGTTTTTACTTGGGACACTAAATAATTTGAAGACAGAGAACGAGATCGCACTTCAACTTGTCAAGTATAAAACAATCTCGTCCCTATTTAATTTCAACAAGTTTTTTTTATTTATTATTATTATTATTATTATTATTATTATTCTTCTTCTTCTTCTTATTATTATTATTATTTGGTCTTGTTCTTACTTGTATTTGTCCATAAACAGTCCTACATCAAGCAACTCCAATATTGAGGTAATCATATAATTCAAGAATTATTCCGTTTGCACCATATAAATAGTAAAAAATAATATTTTAGAGAAAATGATGATTTGTTAATATAATAATTATTTTAATCAGTTCATTTTCTACCACATTATCTACTGTGATTTGTATGGTTCTGATTGGTATCGTTTTGTTTTGTATATTAAGTCTATAAACACTCTCTTCTATTCTAAATTTTATGTTTTGTTATCTACTTTTTACTAATATTTTCAAGAACCAAGGCACTTTTGAAAACTAAAAAAATAGTTTTAAAACTTGTTTTTGTTTTTAGAATTTGGTTAAGTATTCAACTCTTGCACTTAAAAGCAAATCATGGTAAGAAATTGGGGAAAAATAGGGTTAATTTTTAAAGACTCAAAACAAAAAACGAAATGGTTACCCAACGATGCCTAAATTATATATTATGATTTTGTTAGTTGATGTGTTTAATTTTGATTTTATTAACAATTTTTTATTAAATAAAAATATCAAGTAATTTCAAAATAAAAACAATGCCATGGCATCACTCATTTAAATTTTTTAATATTTACTTAAATTAAGAGCATAAGAAGCTTAATATTATAAAAGATGAAATTAATTAATCGTTTTTAAAGAAGAATATTTAAGAAAATTTTATATCAAGTAAGAAAATTGAAATTCAATGTAAAAATTGACAATAATTTTGACATATAATTCTATTTCTATAGATGATATGTGTACTATTAATAAGACTTTCATATTCCATAGGAGCTTCAACAAGAGGTTGGTACATTGAGACATGAGCTTCAACATGCAGAGCAACAATTAAGGTTTTTTTCTTCTTCTTCTTCTTTTTAAGTACTCCTTAAAAAATTATTCAAAGATAATAGCATTTTGTTTTGGTCATTATTATTGTGAGGGAAAATATCGATTAGGGTTTATTTCAATTTAAATCCTGAAGTAATAACTATATTAATTTAAACTATAAACTTATCTCAATTTACTCTATCTCCACTAACATAATAACATTACATGAAACTTATAATTTTATCAATTAAATCTTTAAGCTTTCATAAATAAATCAATTAAGATTTTTCTTTGAAAATTGGATCAATTTTATTAATCCAATATTTGAAGAAGTTATACACGTAAACTTTACTTTTTTTTGTATTTATTTTTGTTTATAAAGTTTGCATACACCTCAACCCCTTATCATGTTAAACCAACAAATTAAGAACAAAACATTGGCAAAATGAGTAATAAATAATTGAATTTCATAAATTTAAATTAAATTAACAATTGTATTTTCTCTTTTTATACAAAAGGTTATATGAACCTGATCCTCTTTCATTCACATCAAATGGTGAAATAGATTCTTGTGAGAAGAACCTGTTGGACACCTTGGCAAGGATCACCCAAAGGAAGGTACAATTTTACATTTTAAATTCATATGGTATACAATTTTATTTTTCATATATTAAAATTTTGAATTTACAATATTTTTCTTCCTTCAGAAAGATCTATTAAGTAGCCACTTATCTCCTTATGACCATCCCAATGGGATTCAGGTACCTATTTATATTTACAATTGTTCTTATCTCTATTTTTTTTTTTTTTATAGTAAAATAGCTATTTTATTTGGGTAAATAGCTATATTTGGATTCACACGAGGGAATACCAACGTCCTTTGAAACCGATGTTGCTAATTGGTTGCCCGAAAATGGCCAGAACTCGTCTCAAATTTGTGTTGCATCTGAGTCATCCTCGATTCCTCAAAGGTATATTTAATTATATTTATGATCTTTATACATTTAAGAAATAAAGCAAATAAAATTATAAAAGAGCTTAAATAGAATTATTATTGTTTATTACAACTATTTTGTTCTAATTAATATTAATATGGGTTTTCAGTGGTCAATATCCAAGCACAGTTTATGATCAAGTGTCACAGGCAACAAACATTAACATTGGTGGGTGTGACATTGGAAACCCAAACGATGACGGTTATTCTCCTTGGCAACACAACTACACTACAACTCAGCTCCTCTCTTCCTTCATCCCACAAACTTCATTTCATACTTTGAAGGTTCGTTTTATCCCTCAAATTTATCAACCTTTTTCCATTTATGAACCTTCATGTTGATGCCGAAAAAGGGTCAACCATATATTTGTATTATTAGAAGAAAATAGCCATAAATGTCTTGTAAGACAAAGGAAAATGAATTCTGGTGTGATATCAAGCCACACACATTTCAAAAGTTAAGTTAATCTTGGATTTGCGAGTAACTTGATAGTAGAAATAGTAAAGAATTTTAGGTAAACTTTTGAATAATGACTTTGATTTTTTATATAAACTAGTAATGTGTAACTCATGCTTGGGCTCATAATTGTCCCTCTTAAATTTCTGAAACCATTGGACCATTATTTGTTAGATGGTTACACTAGTACTATGCGAAGTTGTGATTAATGCTTTAAGTGCATTGCCCAATCGACTCTTCAATGATTTCATTGAGAATTTGGATAGATCCAAATTTAATCACTTTGAGGTTCTATGAGATCCTTCATGGATCCTATGAAGTACTCCATGAATCATATAGAGGTCTTCCATGGGTCCACCGTGTGACTCTAAATCTTTCATGCATGGGTCCTCCATGTGACTCTTTAGTCCTCCATGGCTCTTTCAAACTATCTCCCTCATGTAGGTCCTCTAAGCTACCCAGGCTCCCTCATAACTACTCAAAGCTCATTATGGGTCATTTGAGATTTAGGCTTCTTTGAAATCCCTCTAGACTCTCCATGGGTTCCTTTTATTACTTCTAAGCTTTCTTATAGGTCATTTGAACTATTTCTAAGCTCTCTCATTAATTTTTTGGAGCTACCTTTAGGTCCCTTCAGGCCTTCTTAGTTATCTTTAAACTCTCATGGGTCATCTGAAATAAAATTAGGTTGCCCATTGTCCCAACTAATCCACTTAGACTGGTCTCCTAAAGCCATAGGTGGCTAATGATTGGACATGAGTTTCGCCAGCCTTGGTCTGCCAACTTATCTATATATGTTTTAGGGTATTTTCAATTTAGGATGTTAGTCTGGATTTTGTGTTTACTGTTATATTATGAATTAATTTAAATAGAGTATGTATTATTATGGTTAAAGTTGAATAATCTTTATATGAATAAATAAAATTTATGTTAATGTGTTTGATATAGCATGAGATTGAAGAGCCTTGTATGAATACAATTATGTCCCAACAACAAGTTGATAGCATTTCAAATGGGAACCAGTTGCCTCCAAGTGATGGAAGTGCCAATTACGATAATGGCAAGTTGCCTCAACTCAACGTGGATTAAATTTTTATATTTGTGTGTAAATCTATATATATTTACATTTGTATACATTTCTATTTTTTATTGATTAAACTATTAAATAAATCTTTAAAGTTATTTAAATAAATCGTTTGAATTATTTCTTCTCTAAAAAAAGATTATTGGATTTGTTTCTTTAAATTTTAGCCATTGTAATTGAGATATAAATTAACATATGAATATTATGTCAAAAGAATCAAATCCAATGAAAATGATTAAATTATGTAAATCAACCAAAATGGAAATTGTCTATAAAAGCCTCATTATTGTTCTTCATTCTATTTTCTGTTTCTAAATTACATTATAAAATTGGTTAATTTGGGTTAATAGAGATTTTTTTTTTTAAAAAAATTATCAATTATAAATTCATAAGTGATGATTTTATGTAGTTTTATACTTTTTGTGACACTTTGCACAAATGTTACTTCATTTGACATAATGACATAAGAAAATGAAGTGAAAATGAGAAAAATGAAATAGATAGCACTTATGCCATTAAAGAATTTTTTTAAAATTAAATTGCACCACATTATTTTTTTTATAAAATATTTAATTTTAGTATATTTTATATAATTACAATTTACTAATATTATGAATATTTTATTAAAAAAGGTAAAATAGCAAAACAAACCAAACATTTAGGGGTGGTTTTTTATTTTTAGTTTTTATTTTTGAAAATTTGTTTTTGATTTTCAATTTTCAAACAATAAGTAACTACTTTTGTTTTCTGTTTTTTAAAAACTAAATGTTGGGAATATCCTTAAACTTGCCGTTCGTAAATATTGATAAAATATTATTGAGTATTTTATTCAATAAATTATTGTTGATATTGCATCTGTTATAAAAATCCAATAAATGAATCCATGACTATAATATGAATACTTTAACTTAAGATGATCAAATTTTAGTATATAGGCAAAATATTCTCCATTCACTCCTACTCGACTTAGTTAACAGATAGGTTGTTCTCCTATTCCTGATCTACAACGAGATCCCGCTCTTGACCTATGAAGAATCAACTTACTAATTATGGTTAAAATGGATAGAAATATATGGAGATTGATAGAAATATATGCAACTATTGAGCTATAATGGTATGTCTGGGTAGTTAACGAATATTGATTAATTAAATTTGGGATTAGGGTTTTGAATTTGAAGCGTTCAAATTCAATTTAGAGTTTGATTAATTATATTCGATATAATTAAAACGTTTAATTTTATTTAAATTAAACGAAATTGGAGAGATTAAAATATTTAAATATTGGTTTGTATAAATAGGATTCATGTATGAATTAGGTGTTTGGTTAATTTAATATTTGATATTAAATTATTAATTAAAATTATTTATTTAATTATTTAAATAAAAAAAATCAAATTTTGAAAATCAAAATTCATATTTGTTTTTAATTGTTTGATTTTAGTGAAAATTAAAATTAAATTCAAAATTGAAGTTTAAAAATGGAAAATTCCACTTTGAGTGGAATACTCCAACATTTTCTTTCTAATTGGGGTAGTTTCACCCAATTGAAACACCTAGCCCACTTATAATCAGCGAGGTGTCATTAAGCTGAGATTAAAATGCTTGCATGATTAACTTGTTTAAATAGATCTGATCAAATCATGCAAGCTGAAATTGTTTTTTCAAAAATTCTCTCCAAACCCTTATCTTCTCTCAAACAATTGACCTCAATTATGAGATTCCACCTCCCATTCCAAGTTAGAGGATAGTAGAGAAGATCCTTGTGGTGGTCTATTGGTATTTTGGAGATCAAATTCGTAGAGGAGAAGAAGAATTTTGGCTGTTCATCAGAGGTATTCTAGCATGAAACCATTTTTTCTGCAAAACTATTTTAGCATACTTTATAAATTCAAATTAAGTGTAATTGTAGTGCTTATTGATTCTGATTTCTTCCGCTACATGTTAGTTTTATCTATCACTAAAAACTAAAAATATGTTCGATAATTGTTTCGATTTTCTATTTTTTAGAAACTAAAAAATAAAAACATGTTTGATAATTGTGTTTTTTGTTTTGTGTTTCTAGAAAAACAAAAATAAATGTAGATGACTTTTTAGTTATATATTCTTTTATAAAAAATAAAATCAATTTATATTTACAATATTTTTTCATGTAGTATAATAATTATAAAACTATATTTTTATTTTTAACTTTTTAAAAAGGTGATATTGATGCAACACTACTAATATTTTAAATGTATTAATTAATCCCAAATCAAATATAGAAAAATAATAAAATAAAAACCTCTACCCCATAATAAAACAATAATAAATATAAGTGAAGAAGATAACAATTAAAATAATTAATTCGAATCAAACGAATTCACATTATTTTCTTAACTTTGAATTTTAATATTGTTTTAAAAACTTTAAGATACACTTATTCAAAAAAAAAAAAAGAAAAAGAAAAAAAAAAGAGAGACATTATTCTAAAATGGAAAATAAATAAAAGGACAAAGGAAATTGTTGCTATAAAATGAAAAAGAGAAAGAAGAAAAATGATTGATAATGGTAGGACTTGAAGTCGAAGTTGAGCGGGAACTAATCGAAGAAACTATTCTTACGAGCCTTTGGACATTTAAGCCATCGTCATGAAAACCTGTTTTTTGAAAATCAATTTTTTCTTTTTTGAAATTTCTTAATCGTTTATAAAATTAAAAAAAAAATTATCAAACAGATCCATTTTTTAAGAACTGAAAATAAAAAATCAAAAATAAAAACTAAATAGTTATCAAACAATCCCTTTAAATAAACAAACCAATAGAGGCTATTTCTCGTCTCTAAGATATAAATTAAATATACTGTAGTTAACTATATATTTTACTTCAAGAAGATATATTTCTTAATTGGGCAAATTAATTACATACATGTTTGGGGTAATTTTAAAATCATCAAAATCACTTTTATCATGTTCAAAGTCACACAGAACATACCTTTAGTCATACAAAAACAATTTAATATTTATTCTTATATTTTTAAAAGCAAATTTCATACAATCAAAATTGATTTTGAGTTATTAAGTATGTTTCGAATTAATTTTGAAAATAACAAAAGTGATTTTGATACTTTTAGAATAATTCCCAAACGTGTCCTATAATCCAAACGATGAAAATGTAACAAATAAATTAAAAAATTAAAAACTTGATGTATTTTAAATTTAACGACTTCGAGCTTGATAGTATAAACAATATACTAGTTAAGTTATGCTCATTTTAGCGACTAATATTAGGTTGTTAATATTATAAATATATATATATATATTGAAAAAATCAAACTTAGCACACCACGAGGGGTATCTCTCCCAATGAACTATAAATTATAAAATAATCACGTCATACGAAGGAGAAATACTATTTAGCCAACCACTTAAAAAGGGAAAAAGAAAAGTCTTTACCCACTATTTTGTTTCTTTATAATATATTTAAACATACTTTGGTTACGGTCCCAAAAGTTTTAACTAATTTTCCATTTGTCCTTTCAAGCATAAATTAATAAATAAATAAAAGTTAAATAGTTTGGTGTTATAAGTTATACCATCCTAATGATTCAACTGAGAAAAGTAATTTTCTATTTTGTAAGTTATAGTATAGATAATGACGGATCCAAAATTTTACGTCAGGGACAATGTATATAAAGTTCAAAGTTTAAAGCATAAATTCTTAGAATTGTGTTTATATATAATTCTTAAACTTTAAAGGATGTCTAATAAGTCCCTGCATTCTCGAAATGGCTGTTCCATGCAAACCACAAAAGCAAAGTCACTATTTATAGTTGACCCGAAACTAGTTTGAGTTGACTTTCTAAAGGTTTAAAAACAAATATCAATTAGGTTGGGTTAGTTTTTTTTTTTTTTTTTATTGAATTGGTTCGACTTTTTAGGACAAATTTCGAATCGATTTTTGGGTTTACTAGTTTTTTGGTTGGTTTTTTAGAACTGCAATTTCTCATAATTTAATATATTAAATTAATAATTATGGTTTCTTTGGTAGCTCACTCAGTTTCACGCGCCTCTTCTCAATTCTCGTCGACACTCAATAGCTCACAACCTCATAGATGTTTTGTTGGTGTTAGCAAGCAATTAGCGGAAGAAATCATGATCATTAAACACTCTTATTCATCAATTTTAGAATCTAAGACAACATGCTCATTATTAAAAAGAGGGTCTCAAGAAGTTACCTTTGAAGAACTTCTTCAATCCACGAAATTAGTTTGAATTTCGACTCCAAATAGTTGTTAACCACCATTTGATCTCCTCTACTATTCTCTTGGATCTTAGATTGGATAGTGGAACCCAAAATGAGTAAGAATTCTCAAGGAATTTTGAGAGGAAGTGATTTTATGTACATACAAAATGAAGAACTCTTCTTCAATGCCCAACCACTCAGAAAAACAGTGTTCTCCCTTATTTCTCAGCTCAATTGAACTGGTTTTGTTCAATTTCAGCATGCAACTCATTTGCATCTAAAATTGACACCTTAATTTGTACATTGAAGCAAGAAGAAGGTGGAAAACCATGTGGAGAAAGTGGGAAACCCCACTTTCTTCCAATTTTAAATTAAATTGAAAAAATTAAATAACAAATTTTTACTTTGACATCAAATTTCAAAATTTAAAATTAATTTAATTTATTCAATTTAAATAATTAACTTTAACGAAATTAATTCTAATAATTAATTTTAAATGATTAATTAAACTATTTAATTAATTAAATTAATTTAATATCATATATTAAATTAATTAAACACCAATTCCTCAACCATGAATCTCTATTCATGTAATCAATATTAAGATAAAATTTAAATATTATCTAATTATCTAATTTTGTTTAATTCGATAATTAAATGTGTAATTATATCGTATATAATCACTAATTCCCTTAATTCGAATTTGAACTTTTCAAATTTACTCATTACTCTGTTCTAAGGTTTAATCCGTTTGTGAGTTAGTAGGGGACCTAATGGAGACCTACAGATCATGGGGCTCAAACAATCCCAGATTAATTGGCTAAACTCTTTAAACTGAATTAATCAACATTAATTAACTACCGGGTCACTCCAGTAAAGCCCAATAGTTGCACTCCCCTCACTGTAGATATATTTTTGTCCACTCGATTTAACCATAACGACTCTTCACAGGTTGTTCGTAATAATGGCTGGGTCAAAAGCTATTTTACCCCGAGATTACATTTTGTTCTTTATGTCCCACTGATTCTCTAATGAACAATTGGTTTATGATCCAATCACCAAACCGAGTCCCTCTCTGACCAATGAGAGGGTAGGGCCCCTTGTTTAAGACCTAGAATCAGTACTTAAGAGAATAACCTCTCTACTATCTCTAAAAGCGTGTAGGAGTGAATTCTGTCTTGCACCCTATGTCCCTAGCTATTTACCGGTATTATCCTTGAAATGGGAGGCTTAATGAGCCGATGCTGTTGAGCCAACCATCATCTATGCAAATCTAAGGATAATCCTGAATAAACAAGAGTTCATAGTGAGCTCGGGATTAAGGTCGTGTTACCTAAGTCATCGATTTGAAATAGTCAGTCTTAAATAGTAAACAACGTTATAAAAGTAAGAGTGACTTGTTTCTTGGTCTGGTATTATACAAACTCATTGTATAGGACGCTCCCACTCGCATGTTTCCATATGAACAATTTAGGATCACATCGTTTGTACTAAATACAAAGTGGGCCGCATCCAATAGTGTTACCAGAATAAGGTATCCAATCTTATTCGTACACTATAGACTGTGTTGGCTATTTACTTAAACTTGATCCATTCTTATGTCTCCATATAAAGTCCAAGTATTCATGTAATAGTCATAGATCTTAGTTTATTGGATTAGGCTTTTACAAGTGAAATTAACATATTCAATAACGTCTTTGTTTCAAATAGAATATATTTACATTTACAAATTGCGAGTTTTAGGACATACAACCCAACAAAATCCCACTTAGACTAAAATTCTAGTGGATTTACATATATACAAATATACAATGTAAATATTCAGTGTTGATATGAGAAAATAAATACAATAAACTACAACATCAGATACCCAATAATTCTTCCACTTGTCCTAGATTTATCTATCTCGTTGTCCTAGTCCCATTAAGTGACCCTCAAGTACTTTAGCCAGGAAGGCCTTTGTAAATGGATCAGCTAAGTTGTCTTATGAGGCGATTTGTGTAACAATCATGTCTCCTCGGTGTACTATCTCCCTAATGAGAAGATACTTGCGCTTGATGTGCTTTCCGCGCATATGGCTTCTAGGTTCTCTGGAATTTGCAACTGCTCCACTGTTATCACAATAGAGGGTGATCGAAAGGTACATATTTGGAACCACTTCCAAATCGGTTAAGAAATTTCTAAGCCATATTGCCTCATTGGCTACTTCGCACGCAGCTACATACTCTGCTTCCATGGAGAAGTCAACAATACAACATTGCTTGATACTTCTGTTAGGTTTTATGTCCTAAAAACTCGCAGTTTGTAAAATGATAAACATTTTCTATTATCAATATACTTGTTATTGATCTCATAAATTGTATGAAAGTCTAAATCCAATAAACTAAAGTCTGAATCCAATAAACTAAGACCCATGACTATTGTATGAGTACTGAACTTTATGTGGAGACATAAGAGTGGATCGGGTTCGAGTAAATAGTCAAAATGATCTATGGTACATGAATGAGGTTGGGTAGCTTATTCTGGTAACACCATCCAGCCTACTCTGTAGTTGTTATAAAGAGTTGTAAAGTGCTACATATGATTGGATACGGCCTACTCTGTAGTTGTTACAAAGAGTTGTAAAGTGCTACATACGATGTGATCCTAATTCATACATGTTATGACATGAGGAGTGAGGGTGTCCTATGCAATGAGTTTGCATAAGATCAGGACCAAGAAATAAGTCACTCTTACTTTATAACGCTGTTTACTATTTAAGACTGACTATTTCACCTAGATGACCTGGGTAACTCGATCTTAATCTTGAGCTAACAATGAACTCCTGTTTATTCGGGATTGCCCTTAGATTTGCATAGTTGAGGGTTGGCTCAACAGCGCCGACTCAATAAGACTCCCATTTCAGAGGTAAGATCGGATAGATAGCTGGGGATATAGGGTACAAGACGGAGTTCACGCCTACCTGATTTAGGGATAGAAGAAAGGTTGTTCTCTTAAGTACTGAATCCAGGTCTTAAACAAGGAGCCTATTCTCTCACTGGATTGAGAGAGTTTGGTTTGGTGATTGGATCACAAACCAGTTGTTCATTAGAGGATCAGTAGGGACTTGAGGAATAAGACGTAATCTCGGGGGTAAAAAGGATATTTGACCCAACCGTTATTACGAATAACCTGTGAAGGGTCGACTTGCTGATTATGGTTAAATCATGTAGACATAATATATCTACAGTGAGGGGAGTGTAACTATGGGCTTTAGTGGAGTGACCCATAGTTAACGAATGGAGATTAATTTGGTCTAATGAGTTTAGCCGATTAATCTCGGATCGTTGGAACCCATGATCTGTAGGTCCGCAAGGTCCCCCTACTAGCTCGTAACGGACTAGCTTTAGAATAGCATGATAAGTTAATTTGAAACGTTCAAATTAGAATTAAGGAAATTTGTAATTATATGAGATATAATTATGTTTAATTTTAGAATTAAACGGAATAGAAGAATTTATATATTTAAATATGATTTAAATATATAAAGATAGATATGTGTTAAAATTAATTTAATTAAGCTTTATTTAATAATTAATTTATGAAATTAATTANATAAAGATAGATATGTGTTAAAATTAATTTAATTAAGCTTTATTTAATAATTAATTTATGAAATTAATTATTTTTCCATTTTAAAAATCAAATAGATTTTTTAAGTCAAAATTTGATTTTTAGATAAAATTGAAAAATTGGAAAACTAAAACACAAAATGGAAAAATAGATTTTTCCATTATCCATCATCTATCTCACACATGAAGCAACTTCTTGCCTTTGTCTTCTCCAAGCATGAGCTGCAACTCATGCAACTCTTCTCTTTGCATGTTGATCTGCAATATAATGAAGAGATTGGAGTGAAAATCGGGCATGCAATCAAAACTTCCAACTGTTTGAAGAAAGGTTCTTTAACAAGGTTGCAGCAGTGAGCTTTTCTCCTTCATCCCTTGATTCAAGCTTGTTTTGAGTCCCACAACTCAATCTAGAGCACCAAGAGAATAGTGGGGAAGATCTTGAGGTGGTTTACAATAAGTTATGGAGAAGATTGCAGCTAGAGAATGAGCTTTGAAGAAGTTCTACAAGAGGTATGTCTTGAAACCCATTTTTCTGAGAAGAATGCTTTATATTATGCCAAAATTAGTGAATTTGAGTGCTTAGATGATCCTTGTGCTTCTTTTGCTGTTAATACAATCCTACAACTCCCTCATACGATAGCTCCTCCATTTAGAGTGAATACTGATCTCGAAGTTGATTTCCTCGAATCCACATCGGTTTGAAAATCAGAATCAATATATCCTGTAAGGATCAGATCCTTAGCACCATACACGAGCATATAATCTCTCGTTCTCTGAAGATACTTGAGGATGTTCTTAACAATAGTACAATGATCATATCCAGGATTGGACTGATATATGCTGACTATTCTAACTGCATAGCATATGTCAGACCGTGTACACAATATATCATACATCAAACTTCCAACTGTTCATGCATAAGGAATTCGTTTCATAACCTCAACCTCTTGAGGTGTCTTAGGACATTGTTCCTTAAACAAATGAATTCCATACCTGAAAGGCAACATTCCTTTCTTGGAATTTTGCCTTTTGTATCTAGACAATATCTTGTCTATATAAGATGTTTGAGATAATGTTAGCGTTATGTTCTTGCGATTCCGAACTATTTAGATCCCAAGAACATATTGCGCATCTCCCAAATCTTTCATTTGGAATTGTGATGCCAATCATCTTTTAACGTCAACAAAGAATCCTATCTCATTCTCAATGAGCAGAATATTATCAACATATAAAACCAGAAAAGCTGTAATTTTGTTGACAATCTTTTTATAAACACAAGGTTTGTCAACGTTTTGTTCAAAGCCATAAGATTTGATCGCAGTGTTAAATCTCATATTCCAGGACGAGACGCTTGTTTCAACCCATAAATGGATCTTTTAAGCTTGCAAACTTTTTGCTTTAGACCCTGTTCTATAAACCTCTCTAGTTGAGACATATAGATACTCTCTTCAAGATAGCCATTCAGAAAGGCTGTCTTGACATCCATCTGCCAAATTTCATAGTTATAAAAAGCAACGATGAATAAGAGTATTCTAATAGATTTGATCATGGCAACTGGAGAAAAAGTTTCTTCATAGTGTATCCTTTCTCTTTGGGTAAACCCTTTTGCCACGAGTCTAGCTTTGTAGGTCTGTACCTTATCAGCTTAGTCTCGTTTTCTCTTGTAGATTCATTTGCAACCAATAGGTTTTACCCCTTCTGGTTGATCTACAAGTTCCTAGACTGAATTGAAGTACATTGACTCCATTTCGAGGTTCATGGCTTTTATCCATTGGTTTTTATCTACATCTTCCATTGCCTGTTTAAAAGTCAATGGATCCTCTAAGCCATCATTAGGTATGACGATCTAAGTTTCTGTTAAACCCATGTAATGATCAGGCTGATGAACAACCCTCCCACTACGTCGAGGCATTCTCAACTCTTGAGAAGGATGTGAAGTACTAGTTCATCAACAACACTTTTTGAAGGACCAGCTTGATAAAAAACTTTTGTTGATTTGCTTGTAACTTCTGTGGTTATTTCGTTTAATACTAGATTACTGCGAGGTTGATGATTCTTTATGTGGTCCTCCTCTAGGAATGTTGCATTTTTCGATATAAATACTTTATCTTCCTAAGGATCATAGAAATAACCACCTTTTGTCTCTTTAGGATAACCTACTAATCGGAATATTTACGAACGACGTTCCAATTTCTTAGGGTTTTGCATTAGTACATGTGTTGGACATCCCTAAATCCTGAAGTGACGTAAACTACTTCTACGTCCTTTCCATAACTCGCAAGGTGTTTATGAAACACTTTTTGAGGGAACCATATTCAAAATATATACAACAGTTCCTGCTGCATGTCCTAAAAAAGAATTTGGCAACTGGCATAACTTATCATAGAACGAACCATGTCTAACAGGATTCTATTTCTCCTTTTTGTTACACCATTCTGTTAGGGTGTACCACGTGCTATGAGTTGAGACTGAATTTCGTGTTCTATCAAATAGTCCTAGAATTTTAAGTCCATATACTCCCCACCTCGATTTGATCGAAATGTTTTGATCTTTTTACCTAATTGGTTCTACCTTATATTTCTTGAACTTTTCAAAGGTTTCAGACTTATGATGCATTAGGTAAATGTAGCCATATCTAGAATAATCATCGATAAAGCTGATGAAATATTCATACCCTCCATGGGCTTTAACATTCACCGGACCACAGAGGTCTGAATGTACTAGCTCTAAGGGTTCTTTGGCTTTAAGATCTTTTCCTGTAAAAGATCTTTTAGTCATTTTACCCTCAAGACTGGATCCATATGGTGGTAGAGAGTTGTCTTCTAACTGATTTAGGAGTCCACTCTTAACCAATCTCTCAATCCTATTGAGATTAATATGACACAGACTCAAATGCCAAAGAGATGCATTAGGAGAAATTTTACGTTTCTTGTTTTGAGTCTCAGCTATTTCGAACATTTCTATATTCAGAACAAATTTTACCTCAGTCATTTTAACACATATAAGTTATTTTCCAGTTTTGCAAAATATATTCTAATACCTTTTGAAATAATGAACACTTCATTATATTCAAAAGAGACTTTATACTTCTGTTCTAGCAAACATGAGATAGATATTAAATTCTTCCTCATAGAAGAAATGTAATAAATATTTTCAAGTAAAATGAATTTATCTTCAATAAATAACTTCATATCTCCCACTGCTTTAGTTGAGACAACCTTCCCGGTCCTACCTTAAAGGTTTTACCTTCTGTAAGCTGTCTTCAGGAACTAGTTTCCTGAGCAAAAGTACAAATATGGTTAGCGACACCTGAATCTAATATCTAGGTTAATTTATTATTTCCACTAAACATGACTTAATGACAAGTAAATCATCTTTACTTTTTTGTGCTTTTTTTGTTTCCTCATCTATGACATTCATGTTGGGTTTTATGTCCTAAAACTCGTGGTATGTAAACAATGAAAGTTATTCTGAAAATTCAATAAAGGTGTTATTGAATAGATCTATTGCTTGAATAGAAATCCAATAAACCTAAAAGTCCATTGACTATTGGATGAGTACTTGAACTTTATGTGGAGACATAAAAGTGGATCAGGTTCGAGTAAATAGTCAAAATGATCTATAGTACATGGATAAGATTGGGTACCTTATTCTGGTAACACTATTGGATACGGCCTGCTCTGTAGTTGTTACAAGGAGTTGTAAAATGCTACAAATGAAGTGATCCTAATTCGTTCATGTTGGACATGAGAAGTTGGGGTGTCCTTGTGCAAAAGATTTTGTACAAGATCGGACCACAAAATGAGTCACTCTTACTTTATAATGATGTTTACTGTTTAGGACTGACTATTTGAAAGTGATGAACTAGGTAACTTGACCTTAATCTTGAGCTAACTATGAACTCCTGTTTATCTGGAATTGTTCTTAGATTTGCATAGGTGAAGGTTGGCTCAATAGCGCCGGCCCAATATGACTGCCATTTCAGAGGTAAGATTGGATAGATAGCTGGGGACATAGGGTGCAAGAGGGAATTCCCTCCTACCCGCTTTAGGGATAGTAGAGAGGTCGTTCCCTTAAGTACTAATTCTAGGGCTTGAACAAGGGATCCCGCCCTCTCATTTGGAATGAGAGGGACTCGGTTTTGTGATTGGATCACAAAACAATTGTTCATTAGGGGACACTAAATAGCATACTACATCGTTTAGTACCTCGTCTTGACGTTTAGCGCATGCCAAGGTAAGCGATCACTATGTGCTAGCATAGCAATGATGCATAGCTGCGCGCTCATAGGTAACGATCGTGTAAGTGATCGCTCAGTGCCATCGTATAACTTCGTCACAATCGTATGCTTCATCGAAGGTAAACGATCGTGTGGTGATTGCTCAGTGCCATCAACATGCTCTTCGCCTCAATCTTAGCTCCACATCGAAGTACACGATTGTGTATGTCATCGCATAGCAAAACAATGCATCGTTTAGCTTCTCGAGGCAGATGATGTCTAGCGCACAACACTAAACGATTAACGCCCGAAGCTACACGATCGTTTAGCTTTCCTTCATATCGTTAATGTATGAAGCTAAACAATCGTTTTAGCTACTGAAGCTCAACGACGATATGAACAGAGGCTGATCGTCTGGAATTACAACTCGGCCCCTTCGCTTGTTTCTTCGAATTACAGCTTAGTTCAACTCTAATGATCCAAATAAATTACAGATTTTCGGATTGATCATCACAACAAGAGCCAATTACAAATTTAAACGAAAATCAAAGAGAATTTAAAGGCCAAATCTCAAAAAACCATATTATTACATTAGTTTCATATTTTCATACACCACCAAAAAGAATTAATCCGAACTGAATGTTTATGATGCTTTGATACAATTGTTGGATCAACCTCACGCAGGAAAGAAATCAGGATCCATAAGCATTCTAATCATTAATTTGGTTGAAAAGAACATGTTAAAAACAGAGTTAATATGGGTTTTATGAACATACCTTGGCCGAAACGAAATCTCCATTTCCAGCTGCAAAATTCCAAATCTTATGTAGACCACCACAAGATCTTCCCTAATATCCTCTGGTGCTCTAGATTGAGTTGTGGGACTCAAAATCAGCTAGAATCAAGGGAATATGGAGAAACTCACTGAACAGTAACCCATTGAAGAACATCTTCTTCTATCGATTTTTTCAGTAATTGTTGAATTATTTTAAATTTATTTTATAAAAAGAAATTAGAGTTGTTTAGAGTAATTAAGATGATATATATATAGTATTAATTAAATTGTAGTAATATACACACCATTTTGATCAACCTCATCACTCTTATACTATTTAAGTTTAGCTCTTTCTGATCAAAGATATACTTCAAACTTTTATGATCCAAAGTGGGAATATAGTGATAAGCTCACGACACCACAGTAATGTCTCCACAACTTAGAGCTACTCAACACTTCTATTGAACTTAAAGTCGTTGCGTAGGGTAGTTACATTACAATCGCCTTCTTTAACTGTCAAGAAGATAGGCTACTACTTTCCATCCTGGCATCAGCACACATACGCACTACACCCTTGTTCGAGATGGCCCATCATATAAAACATCAAACTCTTTACCTGGTGTAGGTAAGTTATAGACTATGGTGCTCGCTCAGAAACAGCAGAAGAAAGCTAGCTATCGACGAACTCACACCTCATGTTCTCCACACTTGAAAACTGTGGCTCGCATCTGGCGACCCGGGCCTTACGAATGCACACACGGCGACAGACCACATCAATCATCCTCAGGGCATCTTTCTGGTACAGGTTTGTCAATGGCAGACTATTTCTTAGAAAAGCCCTCCATTAATCTCCTGTAATACCTCTGCCAAACCGTAGAACATGATGATACTTCTATTACATTCAATCACGGTCCATTCCAGTTTGACTATTGCTTCTATCCTGATTTTGGGAATCTACGCTAATATCGTCAGATGAACTATATGCCAAAGGATACGACTTGATTTATACCAAAATCACACGTTAACAACTTGACATGATAACTTCTTTCCTTAGCATCTGAACAGTACCATCCTCAGATGTTCTTGTGTGCTCCCACTGACGCTATCATAAAAGTATACTAGTATAGTTTCGTGCTATGTAAAACATCACAAACTGATCTAACCACGGATAATAAGATGAATATCCTATGATCATGGCTCCAAGTCCATATAACAGCGAGCGTGAGTTTGCCGTCGGCAAGTAGCACTGTCATGCCAATCACGCAACGGCATTGACGTAGGTCGAATCATCTATGTCCATCAATATCGACCACAACTACGTTCCTGAATAGTATCATTTGGAACAATCTGTGTCCTTCACCTCTACCTGGTGATAACTTATCTCAGATCTATCTTAGAGAACAGCGTGGCTTCTTTTTAACTGATCGAAGAGAGCATCTATCACGAGGCAATGGTTACTTATTACTTTATGGTCACTTCATTATTCACGTCTATAATCTATACATAATCTAAGAGTGTCATCTTTCTTCTTGACATATAACAAGACTGGACTCCCAAGGCGATCACACTGGGTCTAATGTAACCCTTATCCACAAAGTTTCTTGTAACTGACACTTTTAACTCCTTCAGTTCTGTTTGTGCCATCGGTCTAATATGGTGTCTGGGATATATGTTGTACCTGGAAACTAACTCAATAGTATCTCTATTTCCCTGTCAGGTGGTAAGCCTGGTAACCTCCTTCTTCAGGGAACACCAATCTAGAATCTGGTACCACAGGTATA